>NW_027510528.1:0-33222 GCF_048772815.1 Callospermophilus lateralis | reverse complement strand
GTGTACTGATCATTACCCCAAAGTATCATCAAGATGGGTGATAAAATATTTGCTTGTATTTCGGAAACTCGTAATTTCTTGGGAGCTTGGCAACTCCTTTCAATGAAAGTGCATTTCCACAGTCTCTGCTTAGGTCTACTTGAAGAGGAAACAAACCATACGGACAAATCTGAGGACGACTTCATCTTGTCAAGTTTCAAAGATCTAGTACAATCCATGTTGGATTTAGAGTTCCAAATTCATCTATCTATAAAGGAGAGAACAAAGGGAAACCTAAATTTAAAAACTGCTACTGTAGATGAATGCTTCAACCTAGAAGAACACAATTTGGTGAGCCAAGTGGGATGTGTGTACTGATCATTACAACCAAGTATCATCAAGGTTGGGTGAAAAAATATTTGCTGGTATTTCGGAAACTCATTATTTCTTAGAAGCTTGGTATCCCCTCTCAATGAAAGTGCTTTTCCACAGTCTGTGCCTAGGGCTACTTGAAGAGGAAACAAACCACAGATACAAAACTGAGAACTCCTTTATTTTGTCAAGTTTCAAAGAGCTACTACAATCCATGTTGGATTTAGAGTTCCAAATTCATCTATCTATATAGGAGAGAACAGAGTGAAACCTAAACATAAAACTGTTACTGTAGACGAACGCTTGAACCTAGACGAACAAAATTTGGTGAGCCAATGGGATTTGTGTACTGATCATTACCCCAAACTATCATCAAGTTTGGGTGAAAAAATATTTGCTTGTATTTCGGAAAATCGTTATTTCTTAGAAGCTTGGCAACCCTCTCAATGAACGTGCTTTTCGACAGTCTCTGCTTAGGGTTTCTAGAAGAGGAAACAAATCGTAGAGACAAAACTGAGAACTACTTTATTTTGTCAAGTATCAAAGAGCTACTACAAACCATGTTGGATTTAGAGTTCCAAATTCATCTATCTATATAGGAGAGAACAGAGTGAAACCTAACCATAAAACTGCTACTGTAGACGAACGCTTCAACCTAGAAGAAGAACAATTTGGTGAGCTAAGAGGGATTTGTGTACTGATCATTACCACCACGTATCATCAAGTTTGGGTGAAAAATATTTGCTTGTATTTCGGAAACTCGTTATTTCTTAGAAGCTTGGCAACCCTCTCAATGAACGTGCTTTTCGACAGTCTCTGCTTAGGGCTGCTAGAAGAAGAAACAAATCTTAGAGACAAAACTGAGAACTTCTTTATTTTGTCAAGTATCAAAGAGCTACAACAAACCATGTTGGATTTAGAGTTCCAAATTCATCTATCTATATAGGAGAGAACAGAGGGAAACCTAAAAATATAAACTGCTACTGTAAACGAACGCTTCACCCTAGAAGAACAAAATTTGGTGAGCCAAGTGGGATTTATGTACTGATCATTACCACCAAGTATCATCAAGATTGGGTGAAAAAATATTTGCTGGTATTTCGGAAACTCATTATTTCTTAGAAGCTTGGTATCCCCTCTCAATGAAAGTGCTTTTCCACAGTCTGTGCCTAGGGCTACTTGAAGAGGAACCAAACCACAGATACAAAACTGAGAACTCCTTTATTTTGTCAAGTTTCAAAGAGCTACTACAAACCATGTTGGATTTAGAGTTCCAAATTCTTCATCTATATAGGAGAGAACAGAGTGAAACCTTAAACATAAAAACTGCTACTGTAGACGAACGCTTCAACCTAGAAGAACAAATTTTGTGAGCCAATGGGACTTGTGTACTGATCATTACCCCAAAGTATCATCAAGATGGGTGATAAAATATTTGCTTGTATTTCGGAAACTCGTAATTTCTTGGGAGCTTGGCAACTCCTTTCAATGAAAGTGCATTTCCACAGTCTCTGCTTAGGTCTACTTGAAGAGGAAACAAACCATACGAACAAATCTGAGGACGACTTCATCTTGTCAAGTTTCAAAGATCTAGTACAATCCATGTTGGATTTATAGTTCCAAATTCATCTATCTATAAAGGGAGAACAAAGGGAAACCTAAATTTAAAAACTGCTACTGTAGATGAATGCTTCAACCTAGAAGAACACAATTTGGTGAGCCAAGTGGATGTGTGTACTGATCATTACAACCAAGTATCATCAAGGTTGGGTGAAAAAATATTTGCTGGTATTTCGGAAACTCATTATTTCTTAGAAGCTTGGTATCCCATCTCAATGAAAGTGCTTTTCCACAGTCTGTGCCTAGGGCTACTTGAAGAGGAAACAAAACCACAGATACAAAACTGAGAACTCCTTTATTTTGTCAAGTTTCAAAGAGCTACTACAATCCATGTTGGATTTAGAGTTCCAAATTCATCTATCTATATAGGAGAGAACAGAGTGAAACCTAAACATAAAACTGCTACTGTAGACAAACGCTTGAACCTAGACGAACAAAATTTGGTGAGCAAATGGGATTTGTGTACTGATCATTACCCCAAACTATCATCAAGTTTGGGTGAAAAAATATTTGCTTGTATTACGGAAAATCGTTATTTCTTAGAAGCTTGGCAACCCTCTCAATGAACGTGCTTTTCGACAGTCTCTGCTTAGGGCTTCTAGAAGAAGAAACAAATCGTAGAGACAAAACTGAGAACTTCTTTATTTTGTCAAGTATCAAAGAGCTACAACAAACCATGTTGGATTTAGAGTTCCAAATTCATCTATCTATATAGGAGAGAACAGAGGGAAACCTAAAAATATAAACTGCTACTGTAAACGAACGCTTCACCCTAGAAGAACAAAATTTGGTGAGCCAAGTGGGATTTATGTACTGATCATTACCACCAAGTATCATCAAGATTGGGTGAAAAAATATTTGCTGGTATTTCGGAAACTCATTATTTCTTAGAAGCTTGGTATCCCCTCTCAATGAAAGTGCTTTTCCACAGTCTGTGCCTAGGGCTACTTGAAGAGGAAACAAACCACAGATACAAAACTGAGAACTCCTTTATTTTGTCAAGTTTCAAAGAGCTACTACAATCCATGTTGGATTTAGAGTTCCAAATTCATCTATCTATATAGGAGAGAATAGAGGGAAACCTAAACATAAAACTGCTACTGTAGACGAACGCTTGAACCTAGACGAACAAAATTTGGTGAGCCAATGGGATTTGTGTACTGATCATTACCCCAAACTATCATCAAGTTTGGGTGAAAAAATATTTGCTTGTATTTCGGAAAATCGTTATTTCTTAGAAGCTTGGCAACACTCTCAATGAGCGTGCTTTTCGACAGTCTCTGCTTAGGGCTTCTAGAAGAGGAAACAAATCGTAGAGACAAAACTGAGAACTACTTTATTTTGTCAAGTATCAAAGAGCTACTACAAACCATGTTGGATTTAGAGTTCCAAATTCATCTATCTATATAGGAGAGAACAGAGTGAAACCTAAACATAAAACTGCTACTGTAGACGAACGCTTCAACCTAGAAGAAGAAAATTTGGTGAGCTAAGAGGGATTTGTGTACTGATCATTACCACCACGTATCATCAAGATTGGGTGAAACAATATTTGCTTGTATTTCGGAAACTCGTTATTTCTTAGAAGCTTGGCAACCCTCTCAATGTACGTGCTTTTCGACAGTCTCTGCTTAGGGCTTCTAGAAGAGGAAACAAATCGTAGAGACAAAACTGAGAACTTCTTTATTTTGTCAAGTATCAAAGAGCTACAACAAACCATGTTGGATTTAGAGTTCCAAATTCATCTATCTATATAGGAGAGAACAGAGGGAAACCTAAAAATATAAACTGCTACTGTAAACGAACGCTTCACCCTAGAAGAACAAAATTTGGTGAGCCAAGTGGGATTTATGTACTGATCATTACCACCAAGTATCATCAAGATTGGGTGAAAAAATATTTGCTGGTATTTCAGAAACTCGTTATTTTTTAGAAGCCTGGCAACCCCTCTCAATGAAAGTGCTTTTCCACAGTCTGTGCCTAGGGCTACTTGAAGAGGAACCAAACCACAGAGACAAAACTGAGAACTCCTTTATTTTGTCAAGTTTCAAAGAGCTACTACAAACCATGTTGGATTTAGAGTTCCAAATTCTTCTATCTATATAGGAGAGAACAGAGTGAAACCTAAACATAAAAACTGCTACTGTAGACGAACGCTTCAACCTAGAAGATCAATATTTGGTGAGCCAATGGGATTTGTGTACTGATCATTACCCCAAAGTATCATCAAGATGGGTGATAAAATATTTGCTTGTATTTCAGAAACTCGTAATTTCTTGGGAGCTTGGCAACTCCTTTCAATGAAAGTGCATTTCCACAGTCTCTGCTTAGGTCTACTTGAAGAGGAAACAAACCATACGGACAAATGAGGATGACTTCATCTTGTCAAGTTTCAAAGATCTAGTACAATCCATGTTGGATTTAGAGTTCCAAATTCATCTATCTATAAAGGAGAGAACAAAGGGAAACCTAAATTTAAAAACTGCTACTGTAGATGAATGCTTCAACCTAGAAGAACACAATTTGGTGAGCCAAGTGGGATGTGTGTACTGATCATTACAACCAAGTATCATCAAGGTTGGGTGAAAAAATATTTGCTGGTATTTCGGAAACTCATTATTTCTTAGAAGCTTGGTATCCCCTCTCAATGAAAGTGCTTTTCCACAGTCTGTGCCTAGGGCTACTTGAAGAGGAAACAAACCACAGATACAAAACTGAGAACTCCTTTATTTTGTCAAGTTTCAAATAGCTACTACAATCCATGTTGGATTTAGAGTTCCAAATTCATCTATCTATATAGGAGAGAACAGAGGGAAACCTAAACATAAAACTGCTACTGTAGACGAACGCTTGAACCTAGACGAACAAAATTTGGTGAGCCAATGGGATTTGTGTACTGATCATTACCCCAAACTATCATCAAGTTTGGGTGAAAAAATATTTGCTTGTATTTCGGAAAATCGTTATTTCTTAGAAGCTTGGCAACCCTCTCAATGAGCGTGCTTTTCGACAGTCTCTGCTTAGGGCTTCTAGAAGAGGAAACAAATCGTAGAGACAAAACTGAGAACTACTTTATTTTGTCAAGTATCAAAGAGCTACTACAAACCATGTTGGATTTAGAGTTCCAAATTCATCTATCTATATAGGAGAGAACAGAGTGAAACCTAAACATAAAACTGCTACTGTAGACGAACGCTTCAACCTAGAAGAAGAAAATTTGGTGAGCTAAGAGGGATTTGTGTACTGATCATTACCACCACGTATCATCAAGATTGGGTGAAACAATATTTGCTTGTATTTCGGAAACTCGTTATTTCTTAGAAGCTTGGCAACCCTCTCAATGAACGTGCTTTTCGACAGTCTCTGCTTAGGGCTTCTAGAAGAGGAAACAAATCGTAGAGACAAAACTGAGAACTTCTTTATTTTGTCAAGTATCAAAGAGCTACAACAAACCATGTTGGATTTAGAGTTCCAAATTCATCTATCTATATAGGAGAGAACAGAGGGAAACCTAAAAATATAAACTGCTACTGTAAACGAACGCTTCACCCTAGAAGAACAAAATTTGGTGAGCCAAGTGGGATTTATGTACTGATCATTACCACCAAGTATCATCAAGATTGGGTGAAAAAATATTTGCTGGTATTTCGGAAACTCATTATTTCTTAGAAGCTTGGTATCCCCTCTCAATGAAAGTGCTTTTCCACAGTCTGTGCCTAGGGCTACTTGAAGAGGAACCAAACCACAGATACAAAACTGAGAACTCCTTTATTTTGTCAAGTTTCAAAGAGCTACTACAAACCATGTTGGATTTAGAGTTCCAAATTCTTCTATCTATATAGGAGAGAACAGAGTGAAACCTAAACATAAATCTGCTACTGTAGACGAACGCTTCAACCTAGAAGAACAAATTTTGTGAGCCAATGGGACTTGTGTACTGATCATTACCCCAAAGTATCATCAAGATGGGTGATAAAATATTTGCTTGTATTTCGGAAACTCGTAATTTCTTGGGAGCTTGGCAACTCCTTTCAATGAAAGTGCATTTCCACAGTCTCTGCTTAGGTCTACTTGAAGAGGAAACAAACCATACGAACAAATCTGAGGACGACTTCATCTTGTCAAGTTTCAAAGATCTAGTACAATCCATGTTGGATTTATAGTTCCAAATTCATCTATCTATAAAGGGGAGAACAAAGGGAAACCTAAATTTAAAAACTGCTACTGTAGATGAATGCTTCAACCTAGAAGAACACAATTTGGTGAGCCAAGTGGGATGTGTGTACTGATCATTACAACCAAGTATCATCAAGGTTGGGTGAAAAAATATTTGCTGGTATTTCGGAAACTCATTATTTCTTAGAAGCTTGGTATCCCATCTCAATGAAAGTGCTGTTCCAAAGTCTGTGCCTAGGGCTACTTGAAGAGGAAACAAAACCACAGATACAAAACTGAGAACTCCTTTATTTTGTCAAGTTTCAAAGAGCTACTACAATCCATGTTGGATTTAGAGTTCCAAATTCATCTATCTATATAGGAGAGAACAGAGTGAAACCTAAACATAAAACTGCTACTGTAGACAAACGCTTGAACCTAGACGAACAAAATTTGGTGAGCAAATGGGATTTGTGTACTGATCATTACCCCAAACTATCATCAAGTTTGGGTGAAAAAATATTTGCTTGTATTTCGGAAAATCGTTATTTCTTAGAAGCTTGGCAACCCTCTCAATGAACGAGCTTTTCGACAGTCTCTGCTTAGGGCTTCTAGAAGAAGAAACAAATCGTAGAGACAAAACTGAGAACTTCTTTATTTTGTCAAGTATCAAAGAGCTACAACAAACCATGTTGGATTTAGAGTTCCAAATTCATCTATCTATATAGGAGAGAACAGAGGGAAACCTAAAAATATAAACTGCTACTGTAAACGAACGCTTCACCCTAGAAGAACAAAATTTGGTGAGCCAAGTGGGATTTATGTACTGATCATTACCACCAAGTATCATCAAGATTGGGTGAAAAAATATTTGCTGGTATTTCGGAAACTCATTATTTCTTAGAAGCTTGGTATCCCCTCTCAATGAAAGTGCTTTTCCACAGTCTGTGCCTAGGGCTACTTGAAGAGGAAACAAACCACAGATACAAAACTGAGAACTCCTTTATTTTGTCAAGTTTCAAAGAGCTACTACAATCCATGTTGGATTTAGAGTTCCAAATTCATCTATCTATATAGGAGAGAACAGAGGGAAACCTAAACATAAAACTGCTACTGTAGACGAACGCTTGAACCTAGACGAACAAAATTTGGTGAGCCAATGGGATTTGTGTACTGATCATTACCCCAAACTATCATCAAGTTTGGGTGAAAAAATATTTGCTTGTATTTCGGAAAATCGTTATTTCTTAGAAGCTTGGCAACCCTCTCAATGAGCGTGCTTTTCGACAGTCTCTGCTTAGGGCTTCTAGAAGAGGAAACAAATCGTAGAGACAAAACTGAGAACTACTTTATTTTGTCAAGTATCAAAGAGCTACTACAAACCATGTTGGATTTAGAGTTCCAAATTCATCTATCTATATAGGAGAGAACAGAGTGAAACCTAAACATAAAACTGCTACTGTAGACGAACGCTTCAACCTAGAAGAAGAAAATTTGGTGAGCTAAGAGGGATTTGTGTACTGATCATTACCACCACGTATCATCAAGATTGGGTGAAACAATATTTGCTTGTATTTCGGAAACTCGTTATTTCTTAGAGGCTTGGCAACCCTCTCAATGAACGTGCTTTTCGACAGTCTCTGCTTAGGGCTTCTAGAAGAGGAAACAAATCGTAGAGACAAAACTGAGAACTTCTTTATTTTGTCAAGTATCAAAGAGCTACAACAAACCATGTTGGATTTAGAGTTCCAAATTCATCTATCTATATAGGAGAGAACAGAGGGAAACCTAAAAATATAAACTGCTACTGTAAACGAACGCTTCACCCTAGAAGAACAAAATTTGGTGAGCCAAGTGGGATTTATGTACTGATCATTACCACCAAGTATCATCAAGATTATGTGAAAAAATATTTGCTGGTATTTCAGAAACTCGTTATATTTTAGAAGCCTGGCAACCCCTCTCAATGAAAGTGCATTTCCACAGTCTGTGCCTAGGGCTACTTGAAGAGAAACCAAACCACAGATACAAAACTGAGAACTCCTTTATTTTGTCAAGTTTCAAAGAGCTACTACAAACCATGTTGGATTTAGAGTTTCAAATTCTTCTATCTATATAGGAGAGAACAAAGTGAAACCTAAACATAAAAACTGCTACTGTAGACGAACGCTTCAACCTAGAAGAACAAAATTTGGTGAGCCAATGGGATTTGTGTACTGATCATTACTCCAAAGTATCATCAAGATGGGTGATAAAATATTTGCTTGTATTTCGGAAACTCGTAATTTCTTGGGAGCTTGGCAACTCTTTTCAATGAAAGTGCATTTCCACAGTCTCTGCTTAGGTCTACTTGAAGAGGAAACAAACCATACGGAAAAATCTGAGGACGACTTCATCTTGTCAAGTTTCAAAGATCTAGTACAATCCATGTTGGATTTAGAGTTCCAAATTCATCTACTATATAGGAGAGAACACAGGGAAACCTAAATATAAAAACTGCTACTGTAGACGAAGGCTTCAACCTAGAAGAACAAAATTTGGTGAGCCATGTGGGATTAGTGTCCTTGTCATTACCACCACGTATCATCAAGATTGGGTGAAAGAATATTTGCTGGTATTTCGGAAACTCGTTATTTCTTAGAAGCTTGGCAACCCCTCTCAATGAAAGTGCTTTTCCACAGTCTGTGCCTAGGGCTACTTGAAGAGGAAAGAAACCATAGAGTCAAAACCGAGAACTCCTTTATTTTGTCAAGTTTCAAAGAGCTACTACAAACCATGTTGGATTTAGAGATCCAAATTCATCTATCTATATAGGAGAGAACAGAGTGAAACCTAAATATAATAACTGCTACTGTAGACGAACACTTCAACCTAGAAGAACAAAATTTGGTGAGGCAATTGGGATTTCTATACTGATCATTACCATCAAGTATCATCAAGATTGGGTGAAAAAATATTTGCTGGTATTTCGGAAACTCGTTATTTCTTAGAAGCTTTGCAACCCCTCTCAATGAAAGTGCTTTTCCACAGTCTGTGCCTAGGGCTACTTGAAGAGGAAACAAACCATAGAGACAAAACCGAGAACTCCTTTATTTTGTCAAGTTTCAAAGAGCTACTACAAACCATGTTGGATTTAGAGATCCAAATTCATCTACCTACATAGGAGAGAACAGAGTGAAACCTAAAAATAAAAACTGCAACTGTAAACGAATGCTTCAACCTTGAAGAACAAAATTTGGTGAGCCAAGTGGGAGTTGTGTACTTGTCATTACCACCACGTATCATCAAGATTGGGTGAAAAAAATATTTGCTGGTATTTGGGAAACTCGTTATTTCTTAGAAGCTTGGCAACCCCTCTCAATGAAAGTGATTTTCCACAGAGTGTGCCTAGGGCTACTTGAATAGGAAACAAACCAGAGAGAAAAGTGAGAACTCCTTTATTTTGTCAAGTTTCAAAGAGCTACTACAAACCATGGTGGATTTAGAGTTCCGAATTCATCTATCTATATAGAAGAGAACAGAGGGAAACCCAAATAAAAACTGCTACTGTAGACGAACGCTTCAACCTAGAAGAAGAAAATTTGGTGAGCTGAGAGGGATTTGTGTACTGACCATTACCACCACGTATCATCAAGATTGGGTGAAAAATATTTACTGGTATTTCGGAAACTCGTATTTTCTTGGAAGCTTGGCAACCCCTCTCAATGAAAGTGCTTTTTCACAGTCTGTGCCTAGGGCTACTTGAAGAAAAAACAAACCATAGAGACAAAACTGAGAACTCCTTTATTTTGTCAACTTTCAAAGAGCTACTACAAACCATGTTGGATTTAGAGTTCCAAATTCATTTATCTATATAAAAGAGAACAGAGTGTAACCTAAAAATAAAAACTGCTACTGTAAACGAACGCTTCAACCTAGAAGAACAAAATTTGGTGAGCCAAGTGGGATTTGTGAACCTGTCATTACCACCACGTATCATCCAGATTGGTGAAAAAATATTTGCTGGTATTTCGGAAACTCGTAATTTCTTGGAAGCTTGGCAACCCCTTTCAATGAAAGTGCTTTTCCACACTCTCTCCTTAGGGAGACTTGAAGAGGAAACAAACCATAGAGACAAAACTGAGAACTATTTTTTTTTTGTCAAGTTTCAAAGAGCTACTACAAACCATGTTGGATTTAGAGTTCCAAATTCATCTATCTATACAGGAGAGAACAGAGGAAAACCTAAATATAAAAACTTCTACTGTAGACGAACGCTTCACCCTAGAAACAAAAATTGGTGAACCAAATTGGTTTGTGTACAGATCATTACAACCAAGTGTCATCAAGATTAGGTGAAAAAATATTTGCTGGTATTTCGGAAACTCGTTATTTCTTAGAAGCTTGGCAACCCCTCTCAATTAAAGTGCTTTTCCACAGTCTGTGCCTAGGGCTACTTGAAGAGGAAACAAACCATAGAGACAAAACAGAGAACTCTTTTATTTTGTCAACTTTCAAAGAGCTACTAAAATCCATGTTGGATTTAGAGTTCCAAATTCATATATGTATATAAGAGAGAACAGAGGGAAACCTAAATATAAAAACTGCTACTGTAAACGAACGCTTCAACCTAGAAGAACAAAATTTGGTGAGCCAAGTGGGATTTGTGTACCGATCATTACCACCTTGTATCATCAAGATTGGGTGAAAAAATATTTGCTCCTATTTCGGAAACTCGTAATTTCTTGGAAGCTTGGCAACCCCTTTCAATGAAAGTGCTTTTCCACAGTCTCTGCTTAGGGCTACTTGAAGAGGAAACAAATCATAGAGACAAAACTGAGAATTCCTTTATTTTTTCAAGTTTCAAAGAGGTAATACAAACCATGTTGGATTTAGAGTTCCAAATTCATCTATCTATATAGGAGAGAACAGAGGGAAACCTAAATATAAAAACTGCTACTGTAAATGAACGCTTCAACCTAGAAGAAAAAAAATTGGTGAGCCAAGTGGGATTTATGTTTTTGACATTACCACCACGTATCATTCAGATGGGGTGAAAAAATATTTGCTGGTATTTCAGAAACTCGTAATTTCTAGGAAGATTGGCAACCCCTTCAATCAAAGTGCTTTTCCAAGTCTCTGCTTAGGGATACTTGAAGAGGAAACAAACCATAGAGAGAAAACTGAGAACTACTTTATTTTGTCAAATTTCAAAGCACTAGTACAAACCATGTTGGATTTAGAGTTCCAAATTCATCTATCTATATAGGAGAGAACAGAGTGAAACCTAAAAATAAAAACTGCAACTGTAACCGAATGCTTCAACCTAGAAGAACAAAATTTGGTGAGCCAAGTGGGATTTGTGTACTTGTCATTACCACCACGTATCATCAAGATTGGGTGAAAAAATTTTTGTTGGTATTTGAGAAACTCGTTATTTCTTAAAAGCTTGGCAACCCCTCTCAATGAAAGTGATTTTCCACAGAGTGTGCCTAGGGCTACTTGAATAGGAAACAAACCAGAGAGAAAAGTGAGAACTCCTTTATTTTGTCAAGTTTCAAAGAGCTACTACAAACCATGTTGGATTTTGAGTTCCAAATTCATCTATCTATATAGGAGAGAACAGAGAGAAACCTAAAAATAAAAACTGCTACTGTAAACGAACGCTTCAACCTAGAAGAACAAAATTTGGTGAGCCAAGTGGGATTTGTGTACCGATCATTACCACCATGGATCATGAAGATTTTGTGAAAAAATATTTGCTGGTGTTTCGGAAACTTGTTATTTCTTGGAAGCTTGGCAAATCTCTCAATGAAAGTGCTTTTCCACAGTCTGTGCCTAGGGCTACTTGAAGAGGAAACAAACCATAGAGACAAAAGTGAGACCTCCTTTATTTTGTCAAGTTTCAAAGAGCTACTACAAACCATGTTGGATTTAGAGTTAAAATTAATCTATCTATATAGGAGAGAACAGAGGGAAACCTAAAAATAAAAATTGCTACTGTAAACGAACGCTTCAACCTAGAAGAACAAAATTTGGTGAGCAAAGTGGGATTTCTGTACCGATCATTACCACCACGTATCATCAAGATTGGGTGAAAAAATATTTGCTGGTATTTCGGAAACTCGTAATTTCTTGGAAGCTTGGAAACCCCTCTCAATGAAAGTGCTTTTTCACAGTCTGTGCCTAGGGCTACTTGAAGAAAAAACAAACCATAGAGACAAAACTGAGAACTCCTTTATTTTGTCTACTTTCAAAGAGCTACTACAATCCATGTTGGATTTAGAGTTCCAAATTCATCTATCTATATAAAAGAGAACAGAGTGAAACCTAAAAATAAAAACTGCTACTTAAACGAACGCTTCAACCTAGAAGAACAAAATTTGGTGAGGCAAGTGGGATTTGTGTACTGATAATTACTACCAAGTATCATCAAGATTGGGTGAAAAAATATTTGCTGGTATTTCGGAAACTCGTTATTTCTTAGAAACTTGGCAACCCCTCTCAATGAAAGTGCTTTTCCACAGTCTGAGCCACGGGCTACTTGAATAGGAAACAAATCATAGAGAAAAAACTGAGAACTCATTTAATTTGTCAAGTTTCAAAGAGCTACTACAAACCATGTTGGATTAAGAGTTCCAAATTTATCTATCTATATAAGAGAGAACAGATGGAAACCTAATAATAAAAACTGCTACTGTAAACGAACGCTTAAACCTAGAAGAACAATATCTGGTGAGCCAAGTGGGATTTGTGTACTTGTCATTACCACCAAGTATCATCAAGATTGGGTGAAAAATATTTACTGGTATTGCAGAAAATCGTTATTTTTTAGAAGCTTGGCAACCCCTCTCAATGAAAGTGCTTTTCCACAGTCGGTGCCTAGGGCTACTTGAAGAGGAAACAAACCATAGAGACAAAACTGAGAACTCCTTTATTTTGTCAAATTTCAAAGAGCTACTACAAACCATGTTGGATTTAGAGTTCCAAATTCATCTATCTATATAGGAGAGAACAGAGTGAAACCTAAAAATATAAACTGCAACTGTAAACGAACGCTTCAAACTAGAAGAACAAAATTTGGTGAGCCATTGGGATTTGTGTATTTGTCATTACCAGCACGTATCATCAAGATTGGGTGAAAAAATATTTGGTGGTATTTCGGAAACTTCTTATTTCTTAGAAGCTTGGCAACCCCTCTCAATGAAAGTGCTTTTCCCAGAGTGTGACTAGGGCTACTTGAATAAAAAACAAACCAGAGACAAAAGTGAGAACTCCTTTATTTTGTCAAGTTTCAAAGAGCTACTACAAACCATTTGGCATTTAGAGTTCCAAATTCATCTTTCTATATAGGAGAGAACAGAGGGAAACCTAAAAATAAAAACTGCTATTGTAAACGAACGCTTCAACCTAGAAGAACAAAATTTGGTGAGCCAAGTGGGATTTTTGTACTGATCATTACCACCACGTATCATCAAGTTTGGGTGGAAAAAACATTTCCTGGTATTTCATAAACTCGTAATTTCTTGGAAGCTTGGCAAGCCCTTTCACTGAAAATGCTTTTCCACAATCTCTGCTTAGGGCTACTTGAATAGGAAACAAATCATAGAGAAAAAACTGAGAATTCCTTTATTTTTTCAAGTTTCAAAGAGCTACTACAAACCATGTTGGATTTAGAGTTCCAAATTCATCTATCTATATAGTAGAGAACAGAGGGACACCTAAAATATAAACTGCTACTGTAAAAGAAAGCTTCAACCTAGAAGAACAAAATTTGGTGAATCAAGTTCGAATTGTGTACCGATCATTACCACCAAGTATCATCAAGATTGGGTGAAAAAATATTTGCTGGTGTTTTGGAAACTCCTTATTTCTTGGAAGCTTGGCAACCGCTCTCAATGAAAGTGCTTTTCCACAGTCTGTGCCTCCGGCTACTTGAATAGAAAACAAAACGTAGAGACAAAACTGAGAACTCCTTTATTTTGTCAAGTTTCAAAGAGCTACTACAAACCATGTCGGATTAAGAGTTCCAAATTCATCTATCTATATAGGAGAGAACAGAGGGAAACCTAAAAATAAAAACTGCTACTGTAATCGAATGCTTCAACCTAGAACAAAATTTGGTGAGACAAGTAAGATTTTTATACCGATCATTACCACCACGTATCATCAAGATTGGGTGAAAAAATATTTGCTGGTATTTCGGAAACTCTTAATTTCTTGGAAGCTTGGCAACCCCTTTCAATGAAAGTGCTTTTCCACAGTTTCTGCTTAGGGCTACTTGAAGAGGAAACAAATAATAGAGACCAAACTTAGAATTCCTTTATTTTGTCAAGTTTCAAAGAGCTACTACAAACCATGTTGGATTTAGAGTTCCAAATTCATCTATCTATATAGGAGAGAACAGAGGGAAACCTAAAAATATAAACTGCTACTGTAAAAGAACGCTTCAACCTAGAAGAACAAAATTTGGAGAGCCAAGTGGGATTTGTGTACCGATCATTACCACCAAGTATCATCAAGATTGGGTGAAAAAATATTTGCTGGTGTTTTGGAAACTCCTTATTTCTTGGAAGCTTGGCAACCGCTCTCAATGAAAGTGCTTTTCCACAGTCTGTGCCTAGGGCTACTTGAATAGGAAAAAACCGTAGAGACAAAACTGAGAACTCCTTTATTTTGTCAAGTTTCAAAGAGCTACTACAAACCATGTCGGATTAAGAGTTCCAAATTCATCTATCTATATAAGAGAGAACAGAGTGAAACCTACATAAAAAAACTGCTACTGTAATAGAACGCTTCAACCTAGAAGCACAAAATTTGGTGAGTCAAGTGGGATTTGTGTACCGATCATTACCACCAAGTATCATCAAAATTGGGTGAAAAAATATTTGCGGGTATTTCGAGAACTCGTTATTTTTTGGAAGCTTGGCAACCCCTTTCAATGAAAGTGCTTTTCCACAGTCTCTGCTTAGGGCTACTTGAAGAGGAAACAAACCATAGAGACAAAACTGAGAACTACTTTTTTTTGTCAAGTTTCAAAGAGCGACTATAAACCATGTTGGATTTAGAGTTCCAAATTCATCTATCTATATAGAAGAGAACAGAGGGAAACCTAAATATAAAAACGACTACTGTAGACGAACGCTTGAACCTAGAAGAACAAAATTTGGTGAGCCAAGTGGGATTTGTGTACCAATCATTACCACCACGTATCATCAAGATTGGGTGAAAAAATATTTGCTGGTATTTCGGAAACTCGTAATTTCTTGGAAGCTTGACAACCCCTTTCAATAAAAGTGCTTTTCCACAGTCTCTGCTTAGGGCTACTTGAAAAGGAAAAAAATCATAGAGACAAAACTGAGAATTCCTTTATTTTGTCTATTTTCAAAGAGCTACTACAAACTATGTTGGATTTAGAGTTCCAAATTCATCTATCTATATAGGAGAGAACACTGGGAAACCTAAAAATATAAACTGCTACTGTAAAAGAACGCTTCAAACAAGAAGAAGAAAATTTGGTGAGTCAAGTGGGATTTGTGTAACGATCATTACCACCAAGTATCATCAAGATTGGGTGAAAAAATATTTGCTGGTATTTCGGAAACTCATAATTTCTTGGAAGCTTGGCATCCCCTTTCAATCAAAGTGCTTTTCCACAGTCTCTGCTTAGGGATACTTGAAGAGGAAACAAACCATAGAGAGAAAACTGAGAACTACTTTATTTTGTCAAATTTCAAAGCACTACTACAAACCATGTTGGATTTATTGTTCCAAATTCATCTATCTATATACGAGAGAACAGAGTGAAACCTAAATATAAAAACTGCTACTGTAGACGAACGCTTAAACCTAGAAGAACAAAATCTGGTGAGCCAAGTGGGATTTGTGTACTTGTCATTACCACCAAGGATCATCAAGATTGGGTGAAAAAATATTTGCTGGTATTTCGGAAACTCGTAGTTTCTTGGAAGCTTGGCAACCTCTTTCAATGAAAGTGCTTTTCTTCAGTATCTGCTTAGGGCTACTTGAAGAGGAAACAAATTATAAAGAAAAAACTGAGAACTCCTTTATTTTGTCACGTTTCAAAGAGCTACTACAAACCATGTTAGATTTAGAGTTCCAAATTCATCTATTTATATAGGAGAGAACAGAGTGAAACCTAAATATAAAAACTGCTGCTGTAGAAGAACGCTTCAACCCAGAAGAACAAAATTTGGTGAGCCATTGGGATTTGTGTACTTGTCATTACCACAACGTATCATCAAGATTGGGTGAAAAAATATTTGGTGGTATTTCAGAAAATCGTTATTTCTTAGAAGCTTGGCAACCCCTCTCAATGAAAGTGCTTTTCCACAGAGTGTGTCTAGGGCTATTTGAATAGGAAATAAACCAGAGACAAAAGTGAGAACTACTTTTTTTTGTCAAGTTTCAAAGAGCGACTATAAACCATGTTGGATTTAGAGTTCCAAATTCATCTATCTATATAGGAGAGAACAGAGGGAAACCTAAATATAAAAACGACTACTGTAGACGAACGCTTCAACCTAGAAGAACAAAATTTGGTGAGCCAAGTGGGATTTGTGTACTGCTCATTACAAGCAAGTATCATCAAGATTGGGTGAAAAAATATTTGCTGGTATTTCAGAAACTTGTTATTTCTTAGAAGCTTGGCAACCCCTCTCAATGAAAGTACTTTTCCAAAGTCTTTGCCTAGGGCTACTTGAAGAGGAAACAAACCATAGAGGCAAAACTGAGAACTACTTTTTTTGTCAAGTTTCAAAGAGCTACTACAAACCATGTTAGATTTAGAGTTCCAAATTCATCTATCTATATAGTAGAGAACAGAGTGAAACCTAAAAAATATAAACTGCTGCTGTAATAGAACGCTTCAAGCTAGAAGAACAAAATTTGATGAGTCAAGTGGGATTTGTGTACCGATCATTACCACCAAGTATCATCAAGATTGGGTGAAAAAATATTTGCTGGTGGTTTGGAAACTCCTTATTTCTTGGAAGCTTGGCAACCGCTCTCAATGAAAGTGCTTTTCCACAGTCTGTGCCTAGGGCTACTTGAATAGGAAAAAACCGTAGAGACAAAACTGAGAACTCCTTTATTTTGTCAAGTTTCAAAGAGCGACTACAAACCAAGTTGGATTTCGAGGTCCAAATTCATCTATCTATGTAGGAGAGAACAGAGGGAAACCTAAATATAAAAGCGACTACTGTAGACGAACGCTTCAACCTAGAAGAACATAATTTGGGGAGCCAAGTGGGATTTGTTTCCCGATCATTACCACCAAGTATCATCAAGATTGGGTGAAAAAATATTTGCTGGTATTTCCGAAACTCTTTATTTCTTAGAAGCTTGGCAACCCCTCTCAATTAATGTGCTTTTCCAAAGTCTGTGCCTAGGGCTACTTGAAGAGGAAACAAACCATAGAGACAAAACTGAGAAGTCCTTTATTTTGTCAAGTTTCAAAGAGCTACTACAAACCATGTTGGATTTAGAGTTACAATTTCATCTATCTATATAGTAGAGAACACAGTGAAACCAAAAATAAAAACTGCAACTGTAAACGAACGCTTCCACCTAGAAGAACAAAATTTGGTGAGCCAAGTGGGATTTGTGTACTGATCATTACCACCAAGTATCATCAAGATTGGGTGAAAAATTATTTGCTGGTATTTCAGAAACTTGTTATTTCTTGGAAGCTTGGCAACCCATTTCAATGAAAGTGCTTTTCCACAGTCTCTGCTTAGGGCTACTTGAAGAGGAATCAAATTATAGAGACAAACCTGAGAACTCCTTTATTATGTCAAGTTTCGAAGAGCTACTACAAACCATGTTGGATTAAGAGTTCCAAATTAATCTACCTATATAGGAGAGAACAGAGGGAAACCTAAAAATAAAACCTGCTACTGTAAACGAACGCTTCAACCTAGAAGAACAAAATTTGGTGAGCCAAGTGGGATTTTTGTACTGATCATTACCACCACGTATCATCAAGATTGGGTGAAAAAATATTTGCTGGTATTTCGGAAATTCGTAATTTCTTGGAAGCTTGGCAACCCCTTTCAATGAAAGTGCTTATCCACAGGTTCTGCTTAGGGCTACTTGAAGAGGAAACAAATAATAGAGACAAAACTTAGAATTCCTTTATTTTGTCAAGTTTCAAAGAGCTACTCCAAACCATGTTGGATTTAGAGTTCCAAATTCATCTATCTATATATAAGAGAACAGAGGAAAACCTAAAAATATAAACTACTACTGTAAAAGAACGCTTCAAACTAGAAGAACAAAATTTGGTGAGTCAAGTGGGATTTTTGTTCCGATCATTACCACCAAGTATCATCAAGATTGGGTGAAAAAATATTTGCGGGTATTTCGCGAACTCGTTGTTTTTTGGAAGCTTGGCAACCCCTTTTAATGAAAGTGCTTTTCCACAGTCTCTGCTTAGGGCTGCTTGAAGAAAAAACAAACCATAGAGACAAAACTGAGAACTACTTTTTTTGTCAAGTTTCAAAGAGCTACTACAAACCATGTTGGATTTAGAGTTCCAAACTCATCTATCTATATAGGAGAGAACAGAGTGAAACCTAAAAATATAAAGTGCTATTGTAAAAGAACGCTTCAACCTAGAAGAACAAAATTTGGTGAGTCAAGTGGGATTTGTGTCCCCATCATTACCACCAAGTATCATCAAGATTGGGTGAAAAAATATTTGCTGGTATTTTGGAAACTCGTTATTTCTTGGAAGCTTGGCAACCCCTTTCAATGAAAGTGCTTTTCCACAGTCTCTGCTTAGGGGTACTTGAGGACGAAACAAACCATATAGGAAAAACTGAGAACTTCTTTATTTTGTCAAGTTTCAAAGAGCGACTACAAACCAAGTTGGATTTAGAGTTCCAAATTCATCTATCATTATATAGGAGAGAACAGAGGGAAACCTAAATGTAAAAATGACTACTGTAGACGAACACTTCAACCTAGAATAACATAATTTGGTGAGCCAAGTGGGATTATTGGACTGATCATGACCACCAAGTATCATCAACATTGGTTGAAAAAATATTTGCTGGTATTTCGGAAACTCGTTATTTCTTAGTAGCTTGGCAACCCCTCTCAATGAAACAGCTTTTCCACAGTCTGTGCCTAGGGCGACTTGAAGAGGAAACAACCATAGAGACAAAACTGTGAACTCCTTTATATTGTCAAGTTTCAAAGAGCTACTACAAACCATCTTGGATTTAGAGTTCCGAATTCATCTATCTATATAGGAGAGAACAGAGGGAAACCTAAATATAAAAACGACTACTGTAGACGAACGCTTCAACCTAGAAGAACAAAATTTGGTGAGCCAAGTGGGATTTGTGTACTGATCATTATCACCAAGTATCATCAAGATTGGGTGAAAAAATATTTGCTGGTATTTCGGAAACTCTTTATTTCTTAGAAGCTTGGCAACCCTTCTCAATGAAAGTGCTTTTCCACAGTCTGTGCCTACGGCTACTTGAAGAGGAAACAACCATAGAGACAAAACTGAGAACTCCTTTATTTTGTCAAGTTTCAAAGGGCTACTACAAACCATGTTGGATTTAGAGTTCCAAATTCATCTATCTATATAGGAGAGAACAGAGGGAAACCTGAAAATATAAACTGCTACTGTAAACGAATGCTTCAACCTAGAGGAACAAAATTTGGTGGGCCAAGTGGAATTTGTGTCCTTGTCATTACGACCACGTATCATCCAGATTGGGTGAAAAAATATATGCTGGTATTTCGGAAACTCGTAATTTCTTGGAAGCTTGGCAACCCCTTTCAATGAAAGTGCTTTTCCACAGTCTCTGCTTAGTTCTACTTGAAGAGGAAACAAATTATAGAGACAAACCTGAGAAGTCCATTATTATGTCAAATTTCAAAGAGCTACTACAAACCTTGTTGGATTTAGAGTTCCAATTTCATCTATCTACATAGGAGAGAACAGAGTGAAACCTAACCATAAAAACTGCTACTGTAGACGAACACTTCAACCTAGAAGAACAAAATTTGGTGAGCCAAGTGGGATTTGTGTACTGATCATTACCACCAAGTATCATCAAGATTGGGTGAAAAAATATTTGCTGGTATTTCGGAAACTCTTTATTTCTTAGAAGCTTGGCAACCCCTCTCAATGAAAGTGCTTTTCCAAAGTCTTTGCCTAGGGCTACTTGAAGAGGAAACAAACCATAAAGAAAAAATGAGAACTCCTTTATTTTGTCAAGTTTCAAAGAGCTACTACCAACCATGTTGGATTTAGAGTTCCAAATTCATCTATCTATATAGGAGAGAACAGAGTGAAACCAAAAGTAAAAACTGCAACTGTAAACGAATGCTTCCACCTAGAAGAACAAAATTTGGTGAGCCTAGTGGGATTTGTGTACTTGTCATTGCTACCACGTATCATCAAGATTGGGTGAAAAAATATTTGCTGGTATTTCGGAAACTCATAATTTATTGGAAGCTTGGCAACCCCTTTTAATGAAAGTGCTTTTCCACAGTCTCTGCTTAGGGCTGCTTGAAGAAAAAACAAACCATAGAGACAAAACTGAGAACTACTTTTTTTGTCAAGTTTCAAAGAGCTACTACAAACCATGTTGGATTTAGAGTTCCAAACTCATCTATCTATATAGGAGAGAACAGAGTGAAACCTAAAAATATAAAGTGCTATTGTAAAAGAACGCTTCAACCTAGAAGAACAAAATTTGGTGAGTCAAGTGGGATTTGTGTCCCCATCATTACCATCAAGTATCATCAAGATTGGGTGAAAAAATATTTGCTGGTATTTCGGAAACTCGTTATTTCTTGGAAGCTTGGCAACCCCTTTCAATGAAAGTGCTTTTCCACAGTCTCTGCTTATTGCTACTTGAAGAGGAAACAAACCATAGAGGCAAAACTGAGAACTCCTTTATTTTGTCAAGTTTCAAAGAGCGACTACAAACCAAGTTGGATTTAGATTTCCAAATTCATCTATCATTATATAGGAGAGAACAGAGGGAAACCTAAATGTAAAAACGACTACTGTAGACGAACTCTTCAACCTAGAATAACATAATTTGGTGAGCCAAGTGGGATTTGTGGACTGATCATTACCACCAAGTATCATCAAGATTGGTTGAAAAAATATTTGCTGGTATTTCGGAAACTCGTTATTTCTTAGCAGCTTGGCAACCCTTCTCAATGAAACAGCTTTTCCACAGTCTGTGCCTAGAGCTACTTGAAGAGGAAACAACCAGAGAGACAAAACTGTGAACTCCTTTATTTTGTCAAGTTTCAAAGAGCTACTACAAACCATGTTGGATTTAGATTTCCAAATTCATCTATCTATATAGGAGAGAACAGAGGGAAACCTAAAAATAAAAACTGCTAATGTAAACGAACGCTTTAAACTAGAAGAACAAAATTTGGTGAGCCAAGTGGGATTTGTGTACCGATCATTACCACGAAGTATCATCACGATTGGGTGAAAAAATATTTGCTGGTGGTTTGGAAAATCCTTATTTCTTGGAAGCTTGGCAACCGCTCTCAATGAAAGTGCTTTTCCACAGTCTGTGCCTAGGGCTACTTGAATAGGAAAAAACCGTAGAGACAAATCTGAGAACTCCTTTATTTTGTCAAGTTTCAAAGAGCTACTACAAACCATGTCGGATTAAGAGTTCCAAATTCATCTATCTATATAAGAGAGAACAGAGTGAAACCTACATATAAAAACTGCTACTGTAAAAGAACGCTTCAACCTAGAAGCACAAAATTTGGTGAGTCAAGTGGGATTTGTGTTCCGATCATTACCACCAAGTATCATCAAATTTGGGTGAAAAAATATTTGCGGGTATTTCGAGAACTCGTTATTTTTTCGAAGCTTGGCAACCCCTTTCAATGAAAGTGCTTTTCCACAGTCTCTGCTTAGGGCTACTTGAAGAGGAAACAAACCATAGAGACAAAACTGAGAACTACTTTTTTTTGTCAAGTTTCAAAGAGCGACTATAAACCATGTTGGATTTAGAGTTCCAAATTCATCTATCTATATAGAAGAGAACAGAGGGAAACCTAAATATAAAAACGACTACTGTAGACGAACGCTTCAACCTAGAAGAACAAAATTTGGTGAGCCAAGTTGGATTTGTGTACCGATCATTACCACCATGTATCATCAAGATTGGGTGAAAAAATATTTGCTGGTATTTCGGAAACGCGTAATTTCTTGGAAGCTTGACAACCCCTTTCAATAAAAGTGCTTTTCCACAGTCTCTGCTTAGGGCTACTTGAAAAGGAAAAAAATCATAGAGACAAAACTGAGAATTCCTTTATTTTGTCTATTTTCAAAGAGCTACTACAAACTATGTTGGATTTAGAGTTCCAAATTCATCTATCTATATAGGAGAGAACACTGGGAAACCTAAAAATATAAACTGCTACTGTAAAAGAAGGCTTCAAACAAGAAGAAGAAAATTTGGTGAGTCAAGTGGGATTTGTGTAACGATCATTACCACCAAGTATCATCAAGATTGGGTGAAAAAATATTTGCTGGTATTTAGGAAACTCGTAATTTCTTGGAAGCTTGGCATCCCCTTTCAATCAAAGTGCTTTTCCACAGTCTCTGCTTAGGGATACTTGAAGAGGAAACAAACCATAGAGAGAAAACTGAGAACTTCTTTATTTTGTCAAATTTCAAATCACTACTACAAACCATGTTGGATTTATTGTTCCAAATTCATCTATCTATATAGGAGAGAAAAGAGTGAAACCTAAATATAAAAACTGCTACTGTAGACGAACGCTTAAACCTAGAAGAACAAAATCTGGTGAGCCAAGTGGGATTTGTGTACTTGTCATTACCACCAAGGATCATCAAGATTGGGTGAAAAAATATTTGCTGGTATTTCGGAAACTCGTAGTTTCTTGGAAGCTTGGCAACCTCTTTCAATGAAAGTGCTTTTCTTCAGTATCTGCTTAGGGCTACTTGAAGAGGAAACAAATTATAGAGAAAAAACTGAGAACTCCATTATTTTGTCAAGTTTCAAAGAGCTACTACAAACCATGTTGGATTTAGAGTTCCAAATTCATCTATCTATATAGGAGAGAACAGAGTGAAACCTAAATATAAAAACTGCTACTGTAGAAGAACGCTTCAACCCAGAAGAACAAAATTTGGTGAGCCATTGGGATTTGTGTACTTGTCATTACCACAACGTATCATCAAGATTGGGTGAAAAAATATTTGGTGGTATTTCAGAAAATCGTTATTTCTTAGAAGCTTGGCAACCCCTCTCAATGAAAGTGCTTTTCCACAGAGTGTGTCTAGGGCTACTTGAATAGGAAATAAACCAGAGACAAAAGTGAGAACTACTTTTTTTTGTCAAGTTTCAAAGAGCGACTATAAACCATGTTGGATTTAGAGTTCCAAATTCATCTATCTATATAGGAGAGAACAGAGGGAAACCTAAATATAAAAACGACTACTGTAGACGAACGCTTCAACCTAGAAGAACAAAATTTGGTGAGCCAAGTGGGATTTGTGTACTGCTCATTACAAGCAAGTATCATCAAGATTGGGTGAAAAAATATTTGCTGGTATTTCAGAAACTTGTTATTTCTTAGAAGCTTGGCAACCCCTCTCAATGAAAGTACCTTTCCAAAGTCTTTGCCTAGGGCTACTTGAAGAGGAAACAAACCATAGAGGCAAAACTGAGAACTACTTTTTTTGTCAAGTTTCAAAGAGCTACTACAAACCATGTTGGATTTAGAGTTCCAAATTCATCTATCTATATAGTAGAGAACACAGTGAAACCTAAAAAATATAAACTGCTGCTGTAATAGAACGCTTCAAGCTAGAGGAACAAAATTTGATGAGTCAAGTGGGATTTGTGTACCGATCATTACCACCAAGTATCATCAAGATTGGGTGAAAAAATATTTGCTGGTGGTTTGGAAACTCCTTATTTCTTGGAAGCTTGGCAACCGCTCTCAATGAAAGTGCTTTTCCACAGTCTGTGCCTAGGGCTACTTGAATAGGAAAAAACCGTAGAGACAAAACTGAGAACTCCTTTATTTTGTCAAGTTTCAAAGAGCGACTACAAACCAAGTTGGATTTCGAGGTCCAAATTCATCTATCTATGTAGGAGAGAACAGAGGGAAACCTAAATATAAAAGCGACTACTGTAGACGAACGCTTCAACCTAGAAGAACATAATTTGGGGAGCCAAGTGGGATTTGTTTCCCGATCATTACCACCAAGTATCATCAAGATTGGGTGAAAAAATATTTGCTGGTATTTCGGAAACTCTTTATTTCTTATAAGCTTGGCAACCCCTCTCAATTAATGTGCTTTTCCAAAGTCTGTGCCTAGGGCTACTTGAAGAGGAAACAAACCATAGAGACAAAACTGAGAAGTCCTTTATTTTGTCAAGTTTCAAAGAGCTACTACAAACCATGTTGGATTTAGAGTTCCAATTTCATCTATCTATATAGTAGAGAACACAGTGAAACCAAAAATAAAAACTGCAACTGTAAACGAACGCTTCCACCTAGAAGAACAAAATTTGGTGAGCCAAGTGGGATTTGTGTACTGATCATTACCACCAAGTATCATCAAGATTGGGTGAAAAATTATTTGCTGGTATTTCAGAAACTCGTTATTTCTTAGAAGCCTGGCAACCCCTCTCAATGAAAGTGCTTTTCCACACTTTGTGCCTAGGGCTACTTGAAGAGGAAACAACCATAGAGACAAAACTGAGAACTCCTTTATTTTGTCAAGTTTCAAAGGGCTACTACAAACCATGTTGGATTTAGAGTTCCAAATTCATCTATCTATATAGGAGAGAACAGAGGGAAACCTAAAAATATAAACTGCTACTGTAAACGAACGCTTCCACTAGAAGAACAAAATTTGGTGAGCCAAGTGGGATTTGTGTACTGATCATTACCACCAAGTATCATCAAGATTGGGTGAAAATTATTTGCTGGTATTTCAGAAACTCGTTATTTCTTAGAAGCTTGGCAACCCCTCTCAATGAAAGTGCTTTTTCACACTTTGTGCCTAGGGCTACTTGAAGAGGAAACAACCATAGAGACAAAACTGAGAACTCCTTTATTTTGTCAAGTTTCAAAGGGCTACTACAAACCATGTTGGATTTAGAGTTCCAAATTCATCTATCTATATAGGAGAGAACAGAGGGAAACCTAAAAATATAAACTGCTACTGTAAACGAATGCTTCAACCTAGAAGAACAAAATTTGGTGGGCCAAGTGGGATTTGTGTCCTTGTCATTACGACCACGTATCATCCAGATTGGGTGAAAAAATATTTGCTGGTATTTCGGAAACTCGTAATTTCTTGGAAGCTTGGCAACCCATTTCAATGAAAGTGCTTTTCCACAGTCTCTGCTTAGGGATACTTGAAGAGGAATCAAATTATAGAGACAAACCTGAGAACTCCTTTATTATGTCAAGTTTCGAAGAGCTACTACAAACCATGTTGGATTAAGAGTTCCAAATTAATCTATCTATATAGGAGAGAACAGAGGGAAACCTAAAAATAAAACCTGCTACTGTAAACTAACGCTTCAACATAGAAGAACAAAATTTGGTGAGCCAAGTGGGATTTTTGTACTGATCATTACCACCACGTATCATCAAGATTGGGTGAAAAAATATTTGCTGGTATTTCGGAAATTCGTAATTTCTTGGAAGCTTGGCAACCCCTTTCAATGAAAATGCTTATCCACAGGTTCTGCTTAGGGCTACTTGAAGAGGAAACAAATAATAGAGACAAAACTTAGAATTCCTTTATTTTGTCAAGTTTCAAAGAGCTACTCCAAACCATGTTGGATTTAGAGTTCCAAATTCATCTATCTATATAGGAGAGAACAGAGGAAAACCTAAAAATATAAACTACTACTGTAAAAGAACGCTTCAAACTAGAAGAACAAATTTGGTGAGTCAAGTGGGATTTGTGTTCCCATCATTACCACCAAGTATCATCAAGATTGGGTGAAAAAATATTTGCGGGTATTTCGGGAACTCGTTATTTTTTGGAAGCTTGGCAACCCCTTTTAATGAAAGTGCTTTTCCACAGTCTCTGCTTAGGGCTGCTTGAAGAAAAAACAAACCATAGAGACAAAACTGAGAACTACTTTTTTTGTCAAGTTTCAAAGAGCTACTACAAACCATGTTGGATTTAGAGCTCCAAACTCATCTATCTATATAGGAGAGAACAGAGTGAAACCTAAAAATATAAAGTGCTATTGTAAAAGAACGCTTCAACCTAGAAGAACAAAATTTGGTGAGTCAAGTGGGGTTTGTGTCCCCATCATTACCACCAAGTATCATCAAGATTGGGTAAAAAAATATTTGCTGGTATATTGGAAACTCGTTATTTCTTGGAAACTTGGCAACTGCTTTCAATGAAAGTGCTTTTCCACAGTCTCTGCTTAGGGGTACTTGAGGACGAAACAAACCATATAGGAAAAACTGAGAACTCCTTTATTTTGTCAAGTTTCAAAGAGCGACTACAAACCAAGTTGGATTTAGAGTTCCAAATTCATCTATCATTATATAGGAGAGAACAGAGGGAAACCTAAATGTAAAAACGACTACTGTAGACGAACACTTCAACCTAGAATAACATAATTTGGTGAGCCAAGTGGGATTTGTGGACTGATCATGACCACCAAGTATCATCAACATTGGTTGAAAAAATATTTGCTGGTATTTCGGAAACTCGTTATTTCTTAGCAGCTTGGCAACCCCTCTCAATGAAACAGCTTTTCCACAGTCTGTGCCTAGGGCGACTTGAAGAGGAAACAACCATAGAGACAAAACTGTGAACTTTTTTATTTTGTCAAGTTTCAAAGAGCTACTACAAACCATGTTGGATTTAAAGTTCCAAATTCATCTATCTATATAGGAGAGAACAGAGGGAAACCTAAATATAAAAACGACTACTGTAGACGAACGCTTCAACCTAGAAGAACAAAATTTGGTGAGACAAGTGGGATTTGTGTACTGATCATTATCACCAAGTATCATCAAGATTGGGTGAAAAAATATTTGCTGGTATTTCGGAAACTCTTTATTTCTTAGAAGCTTGGCAACCCTTCTCAATGAAAGTGCTTTTCCACAGTCTGTGCCTACGGCTACTTGAAGAGGAAACAACCATAGAGACAAAACTGAGAACTCCTTTATTTTGTCAAGTTTCAAAGGGCTACTACAAACCATGTTGGATTTAGAGTTCCAAATTCAACTATCTATATAGGAGAGAACAGAGGGAAACCTGAAAATATAAACTGCTACTGTAAACGAATGCTTCAACCTAGAGGAACAAAATTTGGTGGGCCAAGTGGAATTTGTGTCCTTGTCATTACGACCACGTATCATCCAGATTGGGTGAAAAAATATTTGCTGGTATTTCGGAAACTCGTAATTTCTTGGAAGCTTGGCAACCCCTTTCAATGAAAGTGCTTTTCCACAGTCTCTGCTTAGGTCTACTTGAAGAAGAAACAAATTATAGAGACAAACCTGAGAAGTCCATTATTATGTCAAATTTCAAAGAGCTACTACAAACCTTGTTGGATTTAGAGTTCCAATTTCATCTATCTACATAGGAGAGAACAGAGTGAAACCTAACCATAAAAACTGCTACTGTAGACGAACACTTCAACCTAGAAGAACAAAATTTGGTGAGCCAAGTGGGATTTGTGTACTGCTCATTACAAGCAAGTATCATCAATATTGGGTGAAAAAATATTTGCTGGTATTTCAGAAACTTTTTATTTCTTAGAAGCTTGGCAACCCCTCTCAATGAAAGTACTTTTCCAAAGTCTTTGCCTAGGGCTACTTGAAGAGGAAACAAACCATAGAGGCAAAACTGAGAACTACTTTTTTTGTCAAGTTTCAAAGAGCTACTACAAACCATGTTGGATTTAGAGTTCCAAATTCAACTATCTATATAGGAGAGAACAGAGGGAAACCTGAAAATATAAACTGCTACTGTAAACGAATGCTTCAACCTAGAGGAACAAAATTTGGTGGGCCAAGTGGAATTTGTGTCCTTGTCATTACGACCACGTATCATCCAGATTGGGTGAAAAAATATTTGCTGGTATTTCGGAAACTCGTAATTTCTTGGAAGCTTGGCAACCCCTTTCAATGAAAGTGCTTTTCCACAGTCTCTGCTTAGGTCTACTTGAAGAAGAAACAAATTATAGAGACAAACCTGAGAAGTCCATTATTATGTCAAATTTCAAAGAGCTACTACAAACCTTGTTGGATTTAGAGTTCCAATTTCATCTATCTACATAGGAGAGAACAGAGTGAAACCTAACCATAAAAACTGCTACTGTAGACGAACACTTCAACCTAGAAGAACAAAATTTGGTGAGCCAAGTGGGATTTGTGTACTGCTCATTACAAGCAAGTATCATCAAGATTGGGTGAAAAAATATTTGCTGGTATTTCAGAAACTTGTTATTTCTTAGAAGCTTGGCAACCCCTCTCAATGAAAGTACTTTTCCAAAGTCTTTGCCTAGGGCTACTTGAAGAGGAAACAAACCATAGAGGCAAAACTGAGAACTACTTTTTTTGTCAAGTTTCAAAGAGCTACTACAAACCATGTTGGATTTAGAGTTCCAAATTCATCTATCTATATAGTAGAGAACAGAGTGAAACCTAAAAAATATAAACTGCTGCTGTAATAGAACGCTTCAAGCTAGAAGAACAAAATTTGATGAGTCAAGTGGGATTTGTGTACCGATCATTACCACCAAGTATCATCAAGATTGGATGAAAAAATATTTGCTGGTGGTTTGGAAACTCCTTATTTCTTGGAAGCTTGGCAACCGCTCTCAATGAAAGTGCTTTTCCACAGTCTGTGCCTAGGGCTACTTGAATAGGAAAAAACCGTAGAGACAAAACTGAGAACTCCTTTATTTTGTCAAGTTTCAAAGAGCGACTACAAACCAAGTTGGATTTCGAGGTCCAAATTCATCTATCTATGTAGGAGAGAACAGAGGGAAACCTAAATATAAAAGCGACTACTGTAGACGAACGCTTCAACCTAGAAGAACATAATTTGGGGAGCCAAGTGGGATTTGTTTCCCGATCATTACCACCAAGTATCATCAAGATTGGGTGAAAAAATATTTGCTGGTATTTCGGAAAATCTTTATTTCTTTGAAGCTTGGCAACCCCTCTCAATTAATGTGCTTTTCCAAAGTCTGTGCCTAGGGCTACTTGAAGAGGAAACAAACCATAGAGACAAAACTGAGAAGTCCTTTATTTTGTCAAGTTTCAAAGAGCTACTAAAAACCATGTTGGATTTAGAGTTCCAATTTCATCTATCTATATAGTAGAGAACACAGTGAAACCAAAAATAAAAACTGCAACTGTAAACGAACGCTTCCACATAGAAGAACAAAATTTGGTGAGCCAAGTGGGATTTGTGTACTGATCATTACCACCAAGTATCATCAAGATTGGGTGAAAAATTATTTGCTGGTATTTCAGAAACTCGTTATTTCTTAGAAGCTTGGCAACCCCTCTCAATGAAAGTGCTTTTCCACACTTTGTGCCTAGGGCTACTTGAAGAGGAAACAACCATAGAGACAAAACTGAGAACTCCTTTATTTTGTCAAGTTTCAAAGGGCTACTACAAACCATGTTGGATTTAGAGTTCCAAATTCATCTATCTATATAGGAGAGAACAGAGGGAAACCTAAAAATATAAACTGCTACTGTAAACGAATGCTTCAACCTAGAAGAACAAAATTTGGTGGGCCAAGTGGGATTTGTGTCCTTGTCATTACGATCACGTATCATCCAGATTGGGTGAGAAAATATTTGCTGGTATTTCGGAAACTCGTAATTTCTTGGAAGCTTGGCAACCCATTTCAATGAAAGTTCTTTTCCACAGTCTCTGCTTAGGGCTACTTGAAGAGGAATCAAATTATAGAGACAAACCTGAGAACTCCTTTATTATGTCAAGTTTCGAAGAGCTACTACAAACCTTGTTGGATTTAGAGTTCCAAATTCATCTATCTACATAGGAGAGAACAGAGTGAAACCTAAACATAAAAACTGCTACTGTAGACGAACACTTCAACCTAGAAGAACAAAATTTGGTGTGCCAAGTGGGATTTCTGTACTGATCATTTCCACCAAGTATCATCAAGATTGGGTGAAAAAATATTTGCTGGCATTTCGGAAACTCGTTATTTCTTAGAAGCTTGGCAACCCCTCTCAATTAAAGTGCTTTTCCACAGTCTGTGCCTAGGGCTACTTGAATAGGTAACAAACCGTAGAGACAAAACTGAGAACTCCTTTATTTTGTCAAGTTTCAAAGGGCTACTACAAACCATGTTGGATTTAGAGTTCCAAATTCATCTATCTCTATATTAGAGAACAGAGGGAAACCTAAAAATATAAACTGCTACTGTAAACGAATGCTTCAACCTAGAAGAACAAAATTTGGTGGGCCAAGTGGGATTTGTGTCCTTGTCATTACGACCACGTATCATCCAGATTGGGTGAAAAAATATTTGCTGGTATTTCGGAAACTCGTAATTTCTTGGAAGCTTGGCAACCCATTTCAATGAAAGTGCTTTTCCACAGTCTCTGCTTAGGGCTACTTGAAGAGGAATCAAATTATAGAGACAAACCTGAGAACTCCTTTATTATGTCAAGTTTCGAAGAGCTACTACAAACCATGTTGGATTAAGAGTTCCAAATTAATCTATCTATATAGGAGAGAACAGAGGGAAACCTAAAAATAAAACCTGCTACTGTAAACGAACGCTTCAACGTAGAAGAACAAAATTTGGTGAGCCAAGTGGGATTTTTGTACTGATAATTACCACCACGTATCATCAAGATTGGGTGAAAAAATATTTGCTGGTATTTCGGAAATTCGTAATCTCTTGGAAGCTTGGCAACCCCTTTCAATGAAAGTGCTTATCCACAGGTTCTGCTTAGGGCTACTTGAAGAGGAAACAAATAATAGAGACAAAACTTAGAATTCCTTTATTTTGTCAAGTTTCAAAGAGCTACTCCAAACCATGTTGGATTTAGAGTTCCAAATTCATCTATCTATATAGGAGAGAACAGAGGAAAACCTAAAAATATAAACTACTACTGTAAAAGAACGCTTCAAACTAGAAGAACAAAATTTGGTGAGTCAAGTGGGATTTGTCTTCCGATCATTACCACCAAGTATCATCAAGATTGGGTGAAAAAATATTTGCGGGTATTTCGGGAACTCGTTATTTTTTGGAAGCTTGGCAACCCCTTTTAATGAAAGTGCTTTTCCACAGTCTCTGCTTAGGGCTGCTTGAAGAAAAAACAAACCATAGAGACAAAACTGAGAACTACTTTTTTTGTCAAGTTTCAAAGAGCTACTACAAACCATGTTGGATTTAGAGTTCCAAACTCATCTATCTATATAGGAGAGAACAGAGTGAAACCTAAAAATATAAAGTGCTATTGTAAAAGAACGCTTCAACCTAGAAGAACAAAATTTGGTGAGTCAAGTGGGGTTTGTGTCCCCATCATTACCACCAAGTATCATCAAGATTGGGTGAAAAAATATTTGCTGGTATTTTGGAAACTCGTTATTTCTTGGTAGCTTGGCAACTGCTTTCAATGAAAGTGCTTTTCCACAGTCTCTGCTTAGGGGTACTTGAGGACGAAACAAACCATATAGGAAAAACTGAGAACTCCTTTATTTTGTCAAGTTTCAAAGAGCGACTACAAACCAAGTTGGATTTAGAGTTCCAAATTCATCTATCATTATATAGGAGAGAACAGAGGGAAACCTAAATGTAAAAACGACTACTGTAGACGAACACTTCAACCTAGAATAACATAATTTGGTGAGCCAAGTGGGATTTGTGGACTGATCATGACCACCAAGTATCATCAACATTGGTTGAAAAAATATTTGCTGGTATTTCGGAAACTCGTTATTTCTTAGCAGCTTGGCAACCCCTCTCAATGAAACAGCTTTTCCACAGTCTGTGCCTAGGGCGACTTGAAGAGGAAACAACCATAGAGACAAAACTGTGAACTCCTTTATTTTGTCAAGTTTCAAAGAGCTACTACAAACCATGTTGGATTTAAAGTTCCAAATTCATCTATCTATATAGGAGAGAACAGAGGGAAACCTAAATATAAAAACGACTACTGTAGACGAACGCTTCAACCTAGAAGAACAAAATTTGGTGAGCCAAGTGGGATTTGTGTACTGATCATTATCACCAAGTATCATCAAGATTGGGTGAAAAATTATTTGCTGGTATTTCGGAAACTCTTTATTTCTTAGAAGCTTGGCAACCCTTCTCAATGAAAGTGCTTTTCCACAGTCTGTGCCTACGGCTACTTGAAGAGGAAACAACCATAGAGACAAAACTGAGAACTCCTTTATTTTGTCAAGTTTCAAAGGGCTACTACAAACCATGTTGGATTTAGAGTTCCAAATTCAACTATCTATATAGGAGAGAACAGAGGGAAACCTGAAAATATAAACTGCTACTGTAAACGAATGCTTCAACCTAGAGGAACAAAATTTGGTGGGCCAAGTGGAATTTGTGTCCTTGTCATTACGACCACGTATCATCCAGATTGGGTGAAAAAATATTTGCTGGTATTTCGGAAACTCGTAATTTCTTGGAAGCTTGGCAACCCATTTCAATGAAAGTGCTTTTCCACAGTCTCTGCTTAGGGCTACTTGAAGAGGAATCAAATTATAGAGACAAACCTGAGAACTCCTTTATTATGTCAAGTTTCGAAGAGCTACTACAAACCTTGTTGGATTTAGAGTTCCAAATTCATCTATCTACATAGGAGAGAACAGAGTGAAACCTAAACATAAAAACTGCTACTGTAGACGAACACTTCAACCTAGAAGAACAAAATTTGGTGTGCCAAGTGGGATTTCTGTACTGATCATTTCCACCAAGTATCATCAAGATTGGGTGAAAAAATATTTGCTGGTATTTCGGAAACTCGTTATTTCTTAGAAGCTTGGCAACCCCTCTCAATTAAAGTGCTTTTCCACAGTCTGTGCCTAGGGCTACTTGAATAGGTAACAAA
>NW_027510527.1:0-33233 GCF_048772815.1 Callospermophilus lateralis | reverse complement strand
ATGTTGAGATTTCAGGAGACTCTAGTGTTTTGGCAGCCTAACAACGCCTTTCATTGAATGTGTCATTCACCAGTATCTGCTTAAGGCTACATCAAGAGGAAACAAACCTTAGAAATAGAACGTAGAACTACTGTATTGTGTCAAGTTTCAAGAAGCTAGCACAAACCGTGTTTGATTTAGAGTTCTAACTGCATCAGTCAATATAGGAGAAAACAGAGTGAAACCTAAAACTTCAAACTGTTACTGCAAACGAATGCTTCAACGTAAAAGAACGAAACTTGAGCATCCAAGTGGGATTGGTGTACTGATCATTACTTGAAAGTATCATGAAGATTGGATGAAAAAATATATGTTGAGATTTCAGGAGACTCTAGTGTTTTGGAAGTTTGGCAACCCCTTCAATACGAGTGTTATTCGCCAGTCCCTGCTTTAGGCTACATCAAGAGGAAACAAACCTTAGAGATAGAACGTAGAACTAATGTATTGTGTCAAGTTTCAAGAAGCTAGCACAAACCGTGTTTGATTTAGAGTTCGAACGCATCTGTCAATATAGGAGAAAACAGAGTGAAACCTAAAAATTCAAACTGTTACTGCAAAAGAATGCTTCAACCTAGGAGAACGAAACTTGGGCATGCAAGTTTGATTGGAGTACTGCTCATTACTTGAAAGTATCATGAAGGTCGGAAGCAAAAATTTATGTTGAGATTTCAGGAGATTCTAGTGTTTTGGCCGCCTAACCACGCCTTTCATTGAATGTGTCATTCACCAGTATCTGCTTAAGGCTACATCAAGAGGAAACAAACCTTAGAGATAGAACGTAGAACTACTGTATTGTGTCAAGTTTCAAGAAGCTAGCACAAACAGTGTTTGATTTAGAGTTCTAACTGCATCTGTCAATATAGGAGAAAACAGAGTGAAACCTAAAAATTCAAACTGTTACTGCAAACGAATGCTTCAACGTAAAAGAATGAAACTTGAGCATGCAAGTGGGATTGGTGTACTGATCATTACTTGAAAGTATCATGAAGATTGGATGAAAAAATATATGTTGAGATTTCAGGAGACTCTAGTGTTTTGGAAGTTTGGCAACCCCTTCAATACGAGTGTTATTCGCCAGTCCCTGCTTTAGGCTACATCAAGAGGAAACAAACCTTAGAGATAGAACGTAGAACTAATGTATTGTGTCAAGTTTCCAGAAGCTAGCACAAACCGTGTTTGATATAGTTCGAACTGCATCTGTCAATATAGGAGAAAACAGAGTGAAACCTAAAAATTCAAACTGTTACTGCAAACGAATGCTTCAACCTAGGAGAACGAAACTTGGGCATGCAAGTTTGATTGGTGTACTGCTCATTACTTGAAAGTATCATGAAGGTCGGAAGCAAATATTTATGTTGAGATTTCAGGAGACTCTAGTGTTTTGGCAGCCTAACAACGCCTTTCATTGAATGTGTCATTCACCAGTATCTGCTTAAGGCTACATCAAGAGGAAACAAACCTTAGAAATAGAACGTAGAACTACTGTATTGTGTCAAGTTTCAAGAAGCTAGCACAAACAGTGTTTGATTTAGAGTTCTAACTGCATCTGTCAATATAGGAGAAAACAGAGTGAAACCTAAAACTTCAAACTGTTACTGCAAACGAATGCTTCAACGTAAAAGAATGAAACTTGAGCATGCAAGTGGGATTGGTGTACTGATCATTACTTGAAAGTATCATGAAGATTGGATGAAAAAATATATGTTGAGATTTCAGGAGACTCTAGTGTTTTGGAAGTTTGGCAACCCCTTCAATACGAGTGTTATTCGCCAGTCCCTGCTTTAGGCTACATCAAGAGGAAACAAACCTTAGAGATAGAACGTAGAACTAATGTATTGTGTCAAGTTTCCAGAAGCTAGCACAAACCGTGTTTGATATAGTTCGAACTGCATCTGTCAATATAGGAGAAAACAGAGTGAAACCTAAAAATTCAAACTGTTACTGCAAACGAATGCTTCAACCTAGGAGAACGAAACTTGGGCATGCAAGTTTGATTGGTGTACTGCTCATTACTTGAAAGTATCATGAAGGTCGGAAGCAAATATTTATGTTGAGATTTCAGGAGACTCTAGTGTTTTGGCAGCCTAACAACGCCTTTCATTGAATGTGTCAGTCACCAGTATCTGCTTAAGGCTACATCAAGAGGAAACAAACCTTAGAGATAGAACGTAGAACTACTGTATTGTGTCAAGTTTCAAGAAGCTAGCACAAACCGTGTTTGATTTAGAGTTCTAACTGCATCTGTCAATATAGGAGAAAACAGAGTGAAACCTAAAAATTCAAACTGTTACTGCAAACGAATGCATCAACGTAAAAAAACGAAACTTGAGCATCCAAGTGGGATTGGTGTACTGATCATTACTTGAAAGTATCATGAAGATTGGATGAAAAAATATATGTTGAGATTTCAGGAGACTAGTGTTTTGGAAGTTTGGCAACTCCTTTCATTATACGTGTTATTCGCCAGTCCCTGCTTTAGGCTACATCAAGAGGAAACAAACCTTAGAGATAGAACGTAGAACTAATGTATTGTGTCAAGTTTCCAGAAGCTAGCACAAACCGTGTTTGATATAGTTCGAACTGCATCTGTCAATATAGGAGAAAACAGAGTGAAACCTAAAAATTCAAACTGTTACTGCAAACGAATGCTTCAACCTAGGAGAACGAAACTTGGGCATGCAAGTTTGATTGGTGTACTGCTCATTACTTGAAAGTATCATGAAGGTCGGAAGCAAATATTTATGTTGAGATTTCAGGAGACTCTAGTGTTTTGGCAGCCTAACAACGCCTTTCATTGAATGTGTCATTCACCAGTATCTGCTTAAGGCTACATCAAGAGGAAACAAACCTTAGAAATAGAACGTAGAACTACTGTATTGTGTCAAGTTTCAAGAAGCTAGCACAAACCGTGTTTGATTTAGAGTTCTAACTGCATCAGTCAATATAGGAGAAAACAGAGTGAAACCTAAAACTTCAAACTGTTACTGCAAACGAATGCTTCAACGTAAAAGAACAAAACTTGAGCATCCAAGTGGGATTGGTGTACTGATCATTACTTGAAAGTATCATGAAGATTGGATGAAAAAATATATGTTGAGATTTCAGGAGACTCTAGTGTTTTGGAAGTTTGGCAACCCCTTCAATACGAGTGTTATTCGCCAGTCCCTGCTTTAGGCTACATCAAGAGGAAACAAACCTTAGAGATAGAACGTAGAACTAATGTATTGTGTCAAGTTTCAAGAAGCTAGCACAAACCGTGTTTGATTTAGAGTTCGAACGCATCTGTCAATATAGGAGAAAACAGAGTGAAACCTAAAAATTCAAACTGTTACTGCAAAAGAATGCTTCAACCTAGGAGAACGAAACTTGGGCATGCAAGTTTGATTGGAGTACTGCTCATTACTTGAAAGTATCATGAAGGTCGGAAGCAAAAATTTATGTTGAGATTTCAGGAGATTCTAGTGTTTTGGCCGCCTAACCACGCCTTTCATTGAATGTGTCATTCACCAGTATCTGCTTAAGGCTACATCAAGAGGAAACAAACCTTAGAGATAGAACGTAGAACTACTGTATTGTGTCAAGTTTCAAGAAGCTAGCACAAACCGTGTTTGATTTAGAGTTCTAACTGCATCTGTCAATATAGGAGAAAACAGAGTGAAACCTAAAACTTCAAACTGTTACTGCAAACGAATGCATCAACGTAAAAAAAACGAAAGTTGAGCATCCAAGTGGGATTGGTGTACTGATCATTACTTGAAAGTATCATGAAGATTGGATGAAAAAATATATGTTGAGATTTCAGGAGACTAGTGTTTTGGAAGTTTGGCAACCCCTTCAATACGAGTGTTATTCGCCAGTCCCTGCTTTAGGCTACATCAAGAGGAAACAAACCTTAGAGATAGAACGTAGAACTAATGTATTGTGTCAAGTTTCAAGAAGCTAGCACAAACCGTGTTTGATTTAGAGTTCGAACGCATCTGTCAATATAGGAGAAAACAGAGTGAAACCTAAAAATTCAAACTGTTACTGCAAAAGAATGCTTCAACCTAGGAGAACGAAACTTGGGCATCCAAGTTTGATTGGAGTACTGCTCATTACTTGAAAGTATCATGAAGGTCGGAAGCAAAAATTTATGTTGAGATTTCAGGAGATTCTAGTGTTTTGGCCGCCTAACCACGCCTTTCATTGAATGTGTCATTCACCAGTATCTGCTTAAGGCTACATCAAGAGGAAACAAACCTTAGAGATAGAACGTAGAACTACTGTATTGTGTCAAGTTTCAAGAAGCTAGCACAAACCGTGTTTGATTTAGAGTTCTAACTGCATCTGTCAATATAGGAGAAAACAGAGTGAAACCTAAAACTTCAAACTGTTACTGCAAACGAATGCATCAACGTAAAAAAAACGAAAGTTGAGCATCCAAGTGGGATTGGTGTACTGATCATTACTTGAAAGTATCATGAAGATTGGATGAAAAAATATATGTTGAGATTTCAGGAGACTAGTGTTTTGGAAGTTTGGCAACTCCTTTCATTATACGTGTTATTCGCCAGTCCCTGCTTTAGGCTACATCAAGAGGAAACAAACCTTAGAGATAGAACGTAGAACTAATGTATTGTGTCAAGTTTCAAGAAGATAGCACAAACCGTGTTGGATATAGTTCGAACTGCATCTGTCAATATAGGAGAAAACAGAGTGAAACCTAAAAATTCAAACTGTTACTGCAAACGAATGCTTCAACGTAAAAGAATGAAACTTGAGCATGCAAGTGGGATTGGTGTACTGATCATTACTTGAAAGTATCATGAAGATTGGATGAAAAAATATATGTTGAGATTTCAGGAGACTCTAGTGTTTTGGAAGTTTGGCAACCCCTTCAATACGAGTGTTATTCGCCAGTCCCTGCTTTAGGCTACATCAAGAGGAAACAAACCTTAGAGATAGAACGTAGAACTAATGTATTGTGTCAAGTTTCAAGAAGCTAGCACAAACCGTGTTTGATTTAGAGTTCGAACGCATCTGTCAATATAGGAGAAAACAGAGTGAAACCTAAAAATTCAAACTGTTACTGCAAAAGAATGCTTCAACCTAGGAAAACGAAACTTGGGCATCCAAGTTTGATTGGTGTACTGCTCATTACTTGAAAGTATCATGAAGGTCGGAAGCAAATATTTATGTTGAGATTTCAGGAGACTCTAGTGTTTTGGCAGCCTAACAACGCCTTTCATTGAATGTGTCATTCACCAGTATCTGCTTAAGGCTACATCAAGAGGAAACAAACCTTAGAAATAGAACGTAGAACTACTGTATTGTGTCAAGTTTCAAGAAGCTAGCACAAACCGTGTTAGATTTAGAGTTCTAACTGCATCTGTCAATATAGGAGAAAACAGAGTGAAACCTAAAACTTCAAACTGTTACTGCAAACGAATGCTTCAACGTAAAAGAATGAAACTTGAGCATGCAAGTGGGATTGGTGTACTGATCATTACTTGAAAGTATCATGAAGATTGGATGAAAAAATATATGTTGAGATTTCAGGAGACTCTAGTGTTTTGGAAGTTTGGCAACCCCTTCAATACGAGTGTTATTCGCCAGTCCCTGCTTTAGGCTACATCAAGAGGAAACAAACCTTAGAGATAGAACGTAGAACTAATGTATTGTGTCAAGTTTCCAGAAGCTAGCACAAACCGTGTTTGATTTAGAGTTCGAACGCATCTGTCAATATAGGAGAAAACAGAGTGAAACCTAAAAATTCAAACTGTTACTGCAAACGAATGCTTCAACCTAGGAGAACGAAACTTGGGCATGCAAGTTTGATTGGTGTACTGCTCATTACTTGAAAGTATCATGAAGTTCGGAAGCAAATATTTATGTTGAGATTTCAGGAGACTCTAGTGTTTTGGCCGCCTAACCACGCCTTTCATTGAATGTGTCATTCACCAGTATCTGCTTAAGGCTACATCAAGAGGAAACAAACCTTAGAAATAGAACGTAGAACTACTGTATTGTGTCAAGTTTCAAGAAGCTAGCACAAACCGTGTTTGATTTAGAGTTCTAACTGCATCTGTCAATATAGGAGAAAACAGAGTGAAACCTAAAACTTCAAACTGTTACTGCAAACGAATGCATCAACGTAAAAAAAACGAAAGTTGAGCATCCAAGTGGGATTGGTTTACTGATCATTACTTGAAAGTATCATGAAGATTGGATGAAAAAATATATGTTGAGATTTCAGGAGACTAGTGTTTTGGAAGTTTGGCAACCCCTTCAATACGAGTGTTATTCGCCAGTCCCTGCTTTAGGCTACATCAAGAGGAAACAAACCTTAGAGATAGAACGTAGAACTAATGTATTGTGTCAAGTTTCAAGAAGATAGCACAAACCGTGTTTGATATAGTTCGAACTGCATCTGTCAATATAGGAGAAAACAGAGTGAAACCTAAAAATTCAAACTGTTACTGCAAACGAATGCTTCAACGTAAAAGAATGAAACTTGAGCATGCAAGTGGGATTGGTGTACTGATCATTACTTGAAAGTATCATGAAGATTGGATGAAAAAATATATGTTGAGATTTCAGGAGACTCTAGTGTTTTGGAAGTTTGGCAACCCCTTCAATACGAGTGTTATTCGCCAGTCCCTGCTTTAGGCTACATCAAGAGGAAACAAACCTTAGAGATAGAACGTAGAACTAATGTATTGTGTCAAGTTTCCAGAAGCTAGCACAAACCGTATTTGATATAGTTCGAACTGCATCTGTCAATATAGGAGAAAACAGAGTGAAACCTAAAAATTCAAACTGTTACTGCAAACGAATGCTTCAACCTAGGAGAACGAAACTTGGGCATGCAAGTTTGATTGGTGTACTGCTCATTACTTGAAAGTATCATGAAGGTCGGAAGCAAATATTTATGTTGAGATTTCAGGAGACTCTAGTGTTTTGGCAGCCTAACAACGCCTTTCATTGAATGTGTCATTCACCAGTATCTGCTTAAGGCTACATCAAGAGGAAACAAACCTTAGAAATAGAACGTAGAACTACTGTATTGTGTCAAGTTTTAAGAAGCTAGCACAAACCGTGTTTGATTTAGAGTTCTAACTGCATCTGTCAATATAGGAGAAAACAGAGTGAAACCTAAAAATTCAAACTGTTACTGCAAACGAATGCTTCAACGTAAAAGAATGAAACTTGAGCATGCAAGTGGGATTGGTGTACTGATCATTACTTGAAAGTATCATGAAGATTGGATGAAAAAATATATGTTGAGATTTCAGGAGACTCTAGTGTTTTGGAAGTTTGGCAACCCCTTCAATACGAGTGTTATTCGCCAGTCCCTGCTTTAGGCTACATCAAGAGGAAACAAACCTTAGAGATAGAACGTAGAACTAATGTATTGTGTCAAGTTTCCAGAAGCTAGCACAAACCGTGTTTGATATAGTTCGAACTGCATCTGTCAATATAGGAGAAAACAGAGTGAAACCTAAAAATTCAAACTGTTACTGCAAACGAATGCTTCAACCTAGGAGAACGAAACTTGGGCATGCAAGTTTGATTGGTGTACTGCTCATTACTTGAAAGTATCATGAAGGTCGGAAGCAAATATTTATGTTGAGATTTCAGGAGACTCTAGTGTTTTGGCAGCCTAACAACGCCTTTCATTGAATGTGTCATTCACCAGTATCTGCTTAAGGCTACATCAAGAGGAAACAAACCTTAGAAATAGAACGTAGAACTACTGTATTGTGTCAAGTTTCAAGAAGCTAGCACAAACAGTGTTTGATTTAGAGTTCTAACTGCATCTGTCAATATAGGAGAAAACAGAGTGAAACCTAAAAATTCAAACTGTTACTGCAAACGAATGCTTCAACGTAAAAGAATGAAACTTGAGCATGCAAGTGGGATTGGTGTACTGATCATTACTTGAAAGTATCATGAAGATTGGATGAAAAAATATATGTTGAGATTTCAGGAGACTCTAGTGTTTTGGAAGTTTGGCAACCCCTTCAATACGAGTGTTATTCGCCAGTCCCTGCTTTAGGCTACATCAAGAGGAAACAAACGTTAGAGATAGAACGTAGAACTAATGTATTGTGTCAAGTTTCCAGAAGCTAGCACAAACCGTGTTTGATATAGTTCGAACTGCATCTGTCAATATAGGAGAAAACAGAGTGAAACCTAAAAATTCAAACTGTTACTGCAAACGAATGCTTCAACCTAGGAGAACGAAACTTGGGCATGCAAGTTTGATTGGTGTACTGCTCATTACTTGAAAGTATCATGAAGGTCGGAAGCAAATATTTATGTTGAGATTTCAGGAGACTCTAGTGTTTTGGCAGCCTAACAACGCCTTTCATTGAATGTGTCATTCACCAGTATCTGCTTAAGGCTACGTCAAGAGGAAACAAACCTTAGAAATAGAACGTAGAACTACTGTATTGTGTCAAGTTTCAAGAAGCTAGCACAAACCGTGTTTGATTTAGAGTTCTAACTGCATCAGTCAATATAGGAGAAAACAGAGTGAAACCTAAAACTTCAAACTGTTACTGCAAACGAATGCTTCAACGTAAAAGAACGAAACTTGAGCATCCAAGTGTGATTGGTGTACTGATCATTACTTGAAAGTATCATGAAGATTGGATGAAAAAATATATGTTGAGATTTCAGGAGACTCTAGTGTTTTGGAAGTTTGGCAACCCCTTCAATACGAGTGTTATTCGCCAGTCCCTGCTTTAGGCTACATCAAGAGGAAACAAACCTTAGAGATAGAACGTAGAACTAATGTATTGTGTCAAGTTTCAAGAAGCTAGCACAAACCGTGTTTGATTTAGAGTTCGAACGCATCTGTCAATATAGGAGAAAACAGAGTGAAACCTAAAAATTCAAACTGTTACTGCAAAAGAATGCTTCAACCTAGGAGAACGAAACTTGGGCATCCAAGTTTGATTGAAGTACTGCTCATTACTTGAAAGTATCATGAAGGTCGGAAGCAAAAATTTATGTTGAGATTTCAGGAGATTCTAGTGTTTTGGCCGCCTAACCACGCCTTTCATTGAATGTGTCATTCACCAGTATCTGCTTAAGGCTACATCAAGAGGAAACAAACCTTAGAGATAGAACGTAGAACTACTGTATTGTGTCAAGTTTCAAGAAGCTAGCACAAACCGTGTTTGATTTAGAGTTCTAACTGCATCTGTCAATATAGGAGAAAACAGAGTGAAACCTAAAACTTCAAACTGTTACTGCAAACGAATGCATCCACGTAAAAAAAACGAAAGTTGAGCATCCAAGTGGGATTGGTGTACTGATCATTACTTGAAAGTATCATGAAGATTGGATGAAAAAATATATGTTGAGATTTCAGGAGACTAGTGTTTTGGAAGTTTGGCAACTCCTTTCATTATACGTGTTATTCGCCAGTCCCTGCTTTAGGCTACATCAAGAGGAAACAAACCTTAGAGATAGAACGTAGAACTAATGTATTGTGTCAAGTTTCAAGAAGATAGCACAAACCGTGTTGGATATAGTTCGAACTGCATCTGTCAATATAGGAGAAAACAGAGTGAAACCTAAAAATTCAAACTGTTACTGCAAACGAATGCTTCAACGTAAAAGAATGAAACTTGAGCATGCAAGTGGGATTGGTGTACTGATCATTACTTGAAAGTATCATGAAGATTGGATGAAAAAATATATGTTGAGATTTCAGGAGACTCTAGTGTTTTGGAAGTTTGGCAACCCCTTCAATACGAGTGTTATTCGCCAGTCCCTGCTTTAGGCTACATCAAGAGGAAACAAACCTTAGAGATAGAACGTAGAACTAATGTATTGTGTCAAGTTTCCAGAAGCTAGCACAAACCGTGTTTGATATAGTTCGAACTGCATCTGTCAATACAGGAGAAAACAGAGTGAAACCTAAAAATTCAAACTGTTACTGCAAACGAATGCTTCAACCTAGGAGAATGAAACTTGGGCATGCAAGTTTGATTGGTGTACTGCTCATTACTTGAAAGTATCATGAAGGTCGGAAGCAAATATTTATGTTGAGATTTCAGGAGACTCTAGTGTTTTGGCAGCCTAACAACGCCTTTCATTGAATGTGTCATTCACCAGTATCTGCTTAAGGCTACATCAAGAGGAAACAAACCTTAGAAATAGAACGTAGAACTACTGTATTGTGTCAAGTTTCAAGAAGCTAGCACAAACCGTGTTTGATTTAGAGTTCTAACTGCATCTGTCAATATAGGAGAAAACAGAGTGAAACCTAAAAATTCAAACTGTTACTGCAAACGAATGCTTCAACGTAAAAGAATGAAACTTGAGCATGCAAGTGGGATTGGTGTACTGATCATTACTTGAAAGTATCATGAAGATTGGATGAAAAAATATATGTTGAGATTTCAGGAGACTCTAGTGTTTTGGAAGTTTGGCAACCCCTTCAATACGAGTGTTATTCGCCAGTCCCTGCTTTAGGCTACATCAAGAGGAAACAAACCTTAGAGATAGAACGTAGAACTAATGTATTGTGTCAAGTTTCCAGAAGCTAGCACAAACCGTGTTTGATATAGTTCGAACTGCATCTGTCAATATAGGAGAAAACAGAGTGAAACCTAAAAATTCAAACTGTTACTGCAAACGAATGCTTCAACCTAGGAGAACGAAACTTGGGCATGCAAGTTTGATTGGTGTACTGCTCATTACTTGAAAGTATCATGAAGGTCGGAAGCAAATATTTATGTTGAGATTTCAGGAGACTCTAGTGTTTTGGCAGCCTAACAACGCCTTTCATTGAATGTGTCATTCACCAGTATCTGCTTAAGGCTACATCAAGAGGAAACAAACCTTAGAAATAGAACGTAGAACTACTGTATTGTGTCAAGTTTCAAGAAGCTAGCACAAACCGTGTTTGATTTAGAGTTCTAACTGCATCTGTCAATATAGGAGAAAACAGAGTGAAACCTAAAACTTCAAACTGTTACTGCAAACGAATGCTTCAACGTAAAAGAATGAAACTTGAGCATGCAAGTGGGATTGGTGTACTGATCATTACTTGAAAGTATCATGAAGATTGGATGAAAAAATATATGTTGAGATTTCAGGAGACTCTAGTGTTTTGGAAGTTTGGCAACCCCTTCAATACGAGTGTTATTCGCCAGTCCCTGCTTTAGGCTACATCAAGAGGAAACAAACCTTAGAGATAGAACGTAGAACTAATGTATTGTGTCAAGTTTCCAGAAGCTAGCACAAACCGTGTTTGATATAGTTCGAACTGCATCTGTCAATATAGGAGAAAACAGAGTGAAACCTAAAAATTCAAACTGTTACTGCAAACGAATGCTTCAACCTAGGAGAACGAAACTTTTGCATCCAAGTTTGATTGGAGTACTGCTCATTACTTGAAAGTATCATGAAGGTCGGAAGCAAAAATTTATGTTGAGATTTCAGGAGATTCTAGTGTTTTGGCCGCCTAACCACGCCTTTCATTGAATGTGTCATTCACCAGTATCTGCTTAAGGCTACATCAAGAGGAAACAAACCTTAGAGATAGAACGTAGAACTACTGTATTGTGTCAAGTTTCAAGAAGCTAGCACAAACCGTGTTTGATTTAGAGTTCTAACTGCATCTGTCAATATAGGAGAAAACAGAGTGAAACCTAAAACTTCAAACTGTTACTGCAAACGAATGCATCAACGTAAAAAAAACGAAAGTTGAGCATCCAAGTGGGATTGGTGTACTGATCATTACTTGAAACTATCATGAAGATTGGATGAAAAAATATATGTTGAGATTTCAGGAGACTAGTGTTTTGGAAGTTTGGCAACTCCTTTCATTATACGTGTTATTCGCCAGTCCCTGCTTTAGGCTACATCAAGAGGAAACAAACCTTAGAGATAGAACGTAGAACTAATGTATTGTGTCAAGTTTCAAGAAGATAGCACAAACCGTGTTGGATATAGTTCGAACTGCATCTGTCAATATAGGAGAAAACAGAGTGAAACCTAAAACTTCAAACTGTTACTGCAAACGAATGCATCAACGTAAAAAAAACGAAAGTTGAGCATCCAAGTGGGATTGGTGTACTGATCATTACTTGAAACTATCATGAAGATTGGATGAAAAAATATATGTTGAGATTTCAGGAGACTAGTGTTTTGGAAGTTTGGCAACTCCTTTCATTATACGTGTTATTCGCCAGTCCCTGCTTTAGGCTACATCAAGAGGAAACAAACCTTAGAGATAGAACGTAGAACTAATGTATTGTGTCAAGTTTCAAGAAGATAGCACAAACCGTGTTGGATATAGTTCGAACTGCATCTGTCAATATAGGAGAAAACAGAGTGAAACCTAAAAATTCAAACTGTTACTGCAAACGAATGCTTCAACGTAAAAGAATGAAACTTGAGCATGCAAGTGGGATTGGTGTACTGATCATTACTTGAAAGTATCATGAAGATTGGATGAAAAAATATATGTTGAGATTTCAGGAGACTCTAGTGTTTTGGAAGTTTGGCAACCCCTTCAATACGAGTGTTATTCGCCAGTCCCTGCTTTAGGCTACATCAAGAGGAAACAAACCTTAGAGATAGAACGTAGAACTAATGTATTGTGTCAAGTTTCAAGAAGCTAGCACAAACCGTGTTTGATTTAGAGTTCGAACGCATCTGTCAATATAGGAGAAAACAGAGTGAAACCTAAAAATTCAAACTGTTACTGCAAAAGAATGCTTCAACCTAGGAGAACGAAACTTGGGCATCCAAGTTTGATTGGAGTACTGCTCATTACTTGAAAGTATCATGAAGGTCGGAAGCAAAAATTTATGTTGAGATTTCAGGAGATTCTAGTGTTTTGGCCGCCTAACCACGCCTTTCATTGAATGTGTCATTCACCAGTATCTGCTTAAGGCTACATCAAGAGGAAACAAACCTTAGAGATAGAACGTAGAACTACTGTATTGTGTCAAGTTTCAAGAAGCTAGCACAAACCGTGTTTGATTTAGAGTTCTAACTGCATCTGTCAATATAGGAGAAAACAGAGTGAAACCTAAAACTTCAAACTGTTACTGCAAACGAATGCATCAACGTAAAAAAAACGAAAGTTGAGCATCCAAGTGGGATTGGTGTACTGATCATTACTTGAAACTATCATGAAGATTGGATGAAAAAATATATGTTGAGATTTCAGGAGACTAGTGTTTTGGAAGTTTGGCAACTCCTTTCATTATACGTGTTATTCGCCAGTCCCTGCTTTAGGCTACATCAAGAGGAAACAAACCTTAGAGATAGAACGTAGAACTAATGTATTGTGTCAAGTTTCAAGAAGATAGCACAAACCGTGTTGGATATAGTTCGAACTGCATCTGTCAATATAGGAGAAAACAGAGTGAAACCTAAAAATTCAAACTGTTACTGCAAACGAATGCTTCAACGTAAAAGAATGAAACTTGAGCATGCAAGTGGGATTGGTGTACTGATCATTACTTGAAAGTATCATGAAGATTGGATGAAAAAATATATGTTGAGATTTCAGGAGACTCTAGTGTTTTGGAAGTTTGGCAACCCCTTCAATACGAGTGTTATTCGCCAGTCCCTGCTTTAGGCTACATCAAGAGGAAACAAACCTTAGAGATAGAACGTAGAACTAATGTATTGTGTCAAGTTTCAAGAAGCTAGCACAAACCGTGTTTGATTTAGAGTTCGAACGCATCTGTCAATATAGGAGAAAACAGAGTGAAACCTAAAAATTCAAACTGTTACTGCAAAAGAATGCTTCAACCTAGGAGAACGAAACTTGGGCATCCAAGTTTGATTGGAGTACTGCTCATTACTTGAAAGTATCATGAAGGTCGGAAGCAAAAATTTATGTTGAGATTTCAGGAGATTCTAGTGTTTTGGCCGCCTAACCACGCCTTTCATTGAATGTGTCATTCACCAGTATCTGCTTAAGGCTACATCAAGAGGAAACAAACCTTAGAGATAGAACGTAGAACTACTGTATTGTGTCAAGTTTCAAGAAGCTAGCACAAACCGTGTTTGATTTAGAGTTCTAACTGCATCTGTCAATATAGGAGAAAACAGAGTGAAACCTAAAACTTCAAACTGTTACTGCAAACGAATGCATCAACGTAAAAAAAACGAAAGTTGAGCATCCAAGTGGGATTGGTGTACTGATCATTACTTGAAAGTATCATGAAGATTGGATGAAAAAATATATGTTGAGATTTCAGGAGACTAGTGTTTTGGAAGTTTGGCAACTCCTTTCATTATACGTGTTATTCGCCAGTCCCTGCTTTAGGCTACATCAAGAGGAAACAAACCTTAGAGATAGAACGTAGAACTAATGTATTGTGTCAAGTTTCAAGAAGATAGCACAAACCGTGTTGGATATAGTTCGAACTGCATCTGTCAATATAGGAGAAAACAGAGTGAAACCTAAAAATTCAAACTGTTACTGCAAACGAATGCTTCAACGTAAAAGAATGAAACTTGAGCATGCAAGTGGGATTGGTGTACTGATCATTACTTGAAAGTATCATGAAGATTGGATGAAAAAATATATGTTGAGATTTCAGGAGACTCTAGTGTTTTGGAAGTTTGGCAACCCCTTCAATACGAGTGTTATTCGCCAGTCCCTGCTTTAGGCTACATCAAGAGGAAACAAACCTTAGAGATAGAACGTAGAACTAATGTATTGTGTCAAGTTTCCAGAAGCTAGCACAAACCGTATTTGATATAGTTCGAACTGCATCTGTCAATATAGGAGAAAACAGAGTGAAACCTAAAAATTCAAACTGTTACTGCAAACGAATGCTTCAACCTAGGAGAACGAAACTTGGGCATGCAAGTTTGATTGGTGTACTGCTCATTACTTGAAAGTATCATGAAGGTCGGAAGCAAATATTTATGTTGAGATTTCAGGAGACTCTAGTGTTTTGGCAGCCTAACAACGCCTTTCATTGAATGTGTCATTCACCAGTATCTGCTTAAGGCTACATCAAGAGGAAACAAACCTTAGAAATAGAACGTAGAACTACTGTATTGTGTCAAGTTTCAAGAAGCTAGCACAAACCGTGTTTGATTTAGAGTTCTAACTGCATCTGTCAATATAGGAGAAAACAGAGTGAAACCTAAAAATTCAAACTGTTACTGCAAACGAATGCTTCAACGTAAAAGAATGAAACTTGAGCATGCAAGTGGGATTGGTGTACTGATCATTACTTGAAAGTATCATGAAGATTGGATGAAAAAATATATGTTGAGATTTCAGGAGACTCTAGTGTTTTGGAAGTTTGGCAACCCCTTCAATACGAGTGTTATTCGCCAGTCCCTGCTTTAGGCTACATCAAGAGGAAACAAACCTTAGAGATAGAACGTAGAACTAATGTATTGTGTCAAGTTTCCAGAAGCTAGCACAAACCGTGTTTGATATAGTTCGAACTGCATCTGTCAATATAGGAGAAAACAGAGTGAAACCTAAAAATTCAAACTGTTACTGCAAACGAATGCTTCAACCTAGGAGAACGAAACTTGGGCATGCAAGTTTGATTGGTGTACTGCTCATTACTTGAAAGTATCATGAAGGTCGGAAGCAAATATTTATGTTGAGATTTCAGGAGACTCTAGTGTTTTGGCAGCCTAACAACGCCTTTCATTGAATGTGTCATTCACCAGTATCTGCTTAAGGCTACATCAAGAGGAAACAATCCTTAGAAATAGAACGTAGAACTACTGTATTGTGTCAAGTTTCAAGAAGCTAGCACAAACCGTGTTTGATTTAGAGTTCTAACTGCATCTGTCAATATAGGAGAAAACAGAGTGAAACCTAAAAATTCAAACTGTTACTGCAAACGAATGCTTCAACGTAAAAGAATGAAACTTGAGCATGCAAGTGGGATTGGTGTACTGATCATTACTTGAAAGTATCATGAAGATTGGATGAAAAAATATATGTTGAGATTTCAGGAGACTCTAGTGTTTTGGAAGTTTGGCAACCCCTTCAATACGAGTGTTATTCGCCAGTCCCTGCTTTAGGCTACATCAAGAGGAAACAAACCTTAGAGATAGAACGTAGAACTAATGTATTGTGTCAAGTTTCCAGAAGCTAGCACAAACCGTGTTTGATATAGTTCGAACTGCATCTGTCAATATAGGAGAAAACAGAGTGAAACCTAAAAATTCAAACTGTTACTGCAAACGAATGCTTCAACCTAGGAGAACGAAACTTGGGCATGCAAGTTTGATTGGTGTACTGCTCATTACTTGAAAGTATCATGAAGGTCGGAAGCAAATATTTATGTTGAGATTTCAGGAGACTCTAGTGTTTTGGCAGCCTAACAACGCCTTTCATTGAATGTGTCATTCACCAGTATCTGTTTAAGGCTACATCAAGAGGAAACAAACCTTAGAAATAGAACGTAGAACTACTGTATTGTGTCAAGTTTCAAGAAGCTAGCACAAACCGTGTTTGATTTAGAGTTCTAACTGCATCTGTCAATATAGGAGAAAACAGAGTGAAACCTAAAAATTCAAACTGTTACTGCAAACGAATGCTTCAACGTAAAAGAATGAAACTTGAGCATGCAAGTGGGATTGGTGTACTGATCATTACTTGAAAGTATCATGAAGATTGGATGAAAAAATATATGTTGAGATTTCAGAAGACTCTAGTGTTTTGGAAGTTTGGCAACCCCTTCAATACGAGTGTTATTCGCCAGTCCCTGCTTTAGGCTACATCAAGAGGAAACAAACCTTAGAGATAGAACGTAGAACAAATGTATTGTGTCAAGTTTCCAGAAGCTAGCACAAACCGTGTTTGATATAGTTCGAACTGCATCTGTCAATATAGGAGAAAACAGAGTGAAACCTAAAAATTCAAACTGTTACTGCAAACGAATGCCTCAACCTAGGAGAACGAAACTTGGGCATGCAAGTTTGATTGGTGTACTGCTCATTACTTGAAAGTATCATGAAGGTCGGAAGCAAATATTTATGTTGAGATTTCAGGAGACTCTAGTGTTTTGGCAGCCTAACAACGCCTTTCATTGAATGTGTCATTCACCAGTATCTGCTTAAGGCTACATCAAGAGGAAACAAACCTTAGAGATAGAACGTAGAACTACTGTATTGTGTCAAGTTTCAAGAAGCTAGCACAAACCGTGTTTGATTTAGAGTTCTAACTGCATCTGTCAATATAGGAGAAAACAGAGTGAAACCTAAAACTTCAAACTGTTACTGCAAACGAATGCATCAACGTAAAAAAACGAAAGTTGAGCATCCAAGTGGGATTGGTGTACTAATCATTACTTGAAAGTATCATGAAGATTGGATGAAAAAATATATGTTGACATTTCAGGAGACTAGTGTTTTGGAAGTTTGGCACCTCCTTTCATTATACGTGTTATTCGCCAGTCCCTGCTTTAGGCTACATCAAGAGGAAACAAACCTTAGAGATAGAACGTAGAACTACTGTATTGTGTCAAGTTTCAAGAAGCTAGCACAAACCGTGTTTGATTTAGAGTTCTAACTGCATCTGTCAATATAGGAGAAAACCGAGTGAAACCTAAAACTTCAAACTGTTACTGCAAACGAATGCTTCAACGTAAAAGAACGAAACTTGAGCATCCAAGTGGGATTGGTGTACTGATCATTACTTGAAAGTATCATGAAGATTGGATGAAAAAATATATGTTGAGATTTCAGGAGACTCTAGTGTTTTGGAAGTTTGGCAACCCCTTCAATACGAGTGTTATTCGCCAGTCCCTGCTTTAGGCTACATCAAGAGGAAACAAACCTTAGAGATAGAACGTAGAACTAATGTATTGTGTCAAGTTTCAAGAAGCTAGCACAAACCGTGTTTGATTTAGAGTTCGAACGCATCTGTCAATATAGGAGAAAACAGAGTGAAACCTAAAAATTCAAACTGTTACTGCAAAAGAATGCTTCAACCTAGGAGAACGAAACTTGGGCATCCAAGTTTGATTGGAGTACTGCTCATTACTTGAAAGTATCATGAAGGTCGGAAGCAAAAATTTATGTTGAGATTTCAGGAGATTCTAGTGTTTTGGCCGCCTAACCACGCCTTTCATTGAATGTGTCATTCACCAGTATCTGCTTAAGGCTACATCAAGAGGAAACAAACCTTAGAGATAGAACGTAGAACTACTGTATTGTGTCAAGTTTCAAGAAGCTAGCACAAACCGTGTTTGATTTAGAGTTCTAACTGCATCTGTCAATATAGGGGAAAACAGAGTGAAACCTAAAACTTCAAACTGTTACTGCAAACGAATGCATCAACGTAAAAAAAACGAAAGTTGAGCATCCAAGTGGGATTGGTGTACTGATCATTACTTGAAAGTATCATGAAGATTGGATGAAAAAATATATGTTGAGATTTCAGGAGACTAGTGTTTTGGAAGTTTGGCAACTCCTTTCATTATACGTGTTATTCGCCAGTCCCTGCTTTAGGCTACATCAAGAGGAAACAAACCTTAGAGATAGAACGTAGAACTAATGTATTGTGTCAAGTTTCAAAAAGATAGCACAAACCGTGTTGGATATAGTTCGAACTGCATCTGTCAATATAGGAGAAAACAGAGTGAAACCTAAAAATTCAAACTGTTACTGCAAACGAATGCTTCAACGTAAAAGAATGAAACTTGAGCATGCAAGTGGGATTGGTGTACTGATCATTACTTGAAAGTATCATGAAGATTGGATGAAAAAATATATGTTGAGATTTCAGGAGACTCTAGTGTTTTGGAAGTTTGGCAACCCCTTCAATACGAGTGTTATTCGCCAGTCCCTGCTTTAGGCTACATCAAGAGGAAACAAACCTTAGAGATAGAACGTAGAACTAATGTATTGTGTCAAGTTTCAAGAAGCTAGCACAAACCGTATTTGATATAGTTCGAACTGCATCTGTCAATATAGGAGAAAACAGAGTGAAACCTAAAAATTCAAACTGTTACTGCAAACGAATGCTTCAACCTAGGAGAACGAAACTTGGGCATGCAAGTTTGATTGGTGTACTGCTCATTACTTGAAAGTATCATGAAGGTCGGAAGCAAATATTAATGTTGAGATTTCAGGAGACTCTAGTGTTTTGGCAGCCTAACAACGCCTTTCATTGAATGTGTCATTCACCAGTATCTGCTTAAGGCTACATCAAGAGGAAACAAACCTTAGAAATAGAACGTAGAACTACTGTATTGTGTCAAGTTTCAAGAAGCTAGCACAAACCGTGTTTGATTTAGAGTTCTAACTGCATCTGTCAATATAGGAGAAAACAGAGTGAAACCTAAAAATTCAAACTGTTACTGCAAACGAATGCTTCAACGTAAAAGAATGAAACTTGAGCATGCAAGTGGGATTGGTGTACTGATCATTACTTGAAAGTATCATGAAGATTGGATGAAAAAATATATGTTGAGATTTCAGGAGACTCTAGTGTTTTGGAAGTTTGGCAACCCCTTCAATACGAGTGTTATTCGCCAGTCCCTGCTTTAGGCTACATCAAGAGGAAACAAACCTTAGAGATAGAACGTAGAACTAATGTATTGTGTCAAGTTTCAAGAAGCTAGCACAAACCGTGTTTGATTTAGAGTTCGAACGCATCTGTCAATATAGGAGAAAACAGAGTGAAACCTAAAAATTCAAACTGTTACTGCAAAAGAATGCTTCAACCTAGGAGAACGAAACTTGGGCATCCAAGTTTGATTGGAGTACTGCTCATTACTTGAAAGTATCATGAAGGTCGGAAGCAAAAATTTATGTTGAGATTTCAGGAGATTCTAGTGTTTTGGCCGCCTAACCACGCCTTTCATTGAATGTGTCATTCACCAGTATCTGCTTAAGGCTACATCAAGAGGAAACAAACCTTAGAAATAGAACGTAGAACTACTGTATTGTGTCAAGTTTCAAGAAGCTAGCACAAACCGTGTTTGATTTAGAGTTCTAACTGCATCTGTCAATATAGGAGAAAACAGAGTGAAACCTAAAACTTCAAACTGTTACTGCAAACGAATGCATCAACGTAAAAAAAACGAAAGTTGAGCATCCAAGTGGGATTGGTGTACTGATCATTACTTGAAAGTATCATGAAGATTGGATGAAAAAATATATGTTGAGATTTCAGGAGACTAGTGTTTTGGAAGTTTGGCAACTCCTTTCATTATACGTGTTATTCGCCAGTCCCTGCTTTAGGCTACATCAAGAGGAAACAAACCTTAGAGATAGAACGTAGAACTAATGTATTGTGTCAAGTTTCAAGAAGATAGCACAAACCGTGTTGGATATAGTTCGAACTGCATCTGTCAATATAGGAGAAAACAGAGTGAAACCTAAAAATTCAAACTGTTACTGCAAACGAATGCTTCAACGTAAAAGAATGAAACTTGAGCATGCAAGTGGGATTGGTGTACTGATCATTACTTGAAAGTATCATGAAGATTGGATGAAAAAATATATGTTGAGATTTCAGGAGACTCTAGTGTTTTGGAAGTTTGGCAACCCCTTCAATACGAGTGTTATTCGCCAGTCCCTGCTTTAGGCTACATCAAGAGGAAACAAACCTTAGAGATAGAACGTAGAACTAATGTATTGTGTCAAGTTTCAAGAAGCTAGCACAAACCGTGTTTGATTTAGAGTTCGAACGCATCTGTCAATATAGGAGAAAACAGAGTGAAACCTAAAAATTCAAACTGTTACTGCAAAAGAATGCTTCAACCTAGGAGAACGAAACTTGGGCATCCAAGTTTGATTGGAGTACTGCTCATTACTTGAAAGTATCATGAAGGTCGGAAGCAAAAATTTATGTTGAGATTTCAGGAGATTCTAGTGTTTTGGCCGCCTAACCACGCCTTTCATTGAATGTGTCATTCACCAGTATCTGCTTAAGGCTACATCAAGAGGAAACAAACCTTAGAGATAGAACGTAGAACTACTGTATTGTGTCAAGTTTCAAGAAGCTAGCACAAACCGTGTTTGATTTAGAGTTCTAACTGCATCTGTCAATATAGGAGAAAACAGAGTGAAACCTAAAACTTCAAACTGTTACTGCAAACGAATGCATCAACGTAAAAAAAACGAAAGTTGAGCATCCAAGTGGGATTGGTGTACTGATCATTACTTGAAAGTATCATGAAGATTGGATGAAAAAATATATGTTGAGATTTCAGGAGACTAGTGTTTTGGAAGTTTGGCAACTCCTTTCATTATACGTGTTATTCGCCAGTCCCTGCTTTAGGCTACATCAAGAGGAAACAAACCTTAGAGATAGAACGTAGAACTAATGTATTGTGTCAAGTTTCAAGAAGATAGCACAAACCGTGTTGGATATAGTTCGAACTGCATCTGTCAATATAGGAGAAAACAGAGTGAAACCTAAAAATTCAAACTGTTACTGCAAACGAATGCTTCAACGTAAAAGAATGAAACTTGAGCATGCAAGTGGGATTGGTGTACTGATCATTACTTGAAAGTATCATGAAGATTGGATGAAAAAATATATGTTGAGATTTCAGGAGACTCTAGTGTTTTGGAAGTTTGGCAACCCCTTCAATACGAGTGTTATTCGCCAGTCCCTGCTTTAGGCTACATCAAGAGGAAACAAACCTTAGAGATAGAACGTAGAACTAATGTATTGTGTCAAGTTTCCAGAAGCTAGCACAAACCGTATTTGATATAGTTCGAACTGTATCTGTCAATATAGGAGAAAACAGAGTGAAACCTAAAAATTCAAACTGTTACTGCAAACGAATGCTTCAACCTAGGAGAACGAAACTTGGGCATGCAAGTTTGATTGGTGTACTGCTCATTACTTGAAAGTATCATGAAGGTCGGAAGCAAATATTTATGTTGAGATTTCAGGAGACTCTAGTGTTTTGGCAGCCTAACAACGCCTTTCATTGAATGTGTCATTCACCAGTATCTGCTTAAGGCTACATCAAGAGGAAACAAACCTTAGAAATAGAACGTAGAACTACTGTATTGTGTCAAGTTTCAAGAAGCTAGCACAAACCGTGTTTGATTTAGAGTTCTAACTGCATCTGTCAATATAGGAGAAAACAGAGTGAAACCTAAAACTTCAAACTGTTACTGCAAACGAATGCTTCAACGTAAAAGAACGAAACTTGAGCATCCAAGTGGGATTGGTGTACTGATCATTACTTGAAAGTATCATGAAGATTGGATGAAAAAATATATGTTGAGATTTCAGGAGACTCTAGTGTTTTGGAAGTTTGGCAACCCCTTCAATACGAGTGTTATTCGCCAGTCCCTGCTTTAGGCTACATCAAGAGGAAACAAACCTTAGAGATAGAACGTAGAACTAATGTATTGTGTCAAGTTTCAAGAAGCTAGCACAAACCGTGTTTGATTTAGAGTTCGAACGCATCTGTCAATATAGGAGAAAACAGAGTGAAACCTAAAAATTCAAACTGTTACTGCAAAAGAATGCTTCAACCTAGGAGAACGAAACTATTGCATCCAAGTTTGATTGGAGTACTGCTCATTACTTGAAAGTATCATGAAGGTCGGAAGCAAAAATTTATGTTGAGATTTCAGGAGATTCTAGTGTTTTGGCCGCCTAACCACGCCTTTCATTGAATGTGTCATTCACCAGTATCTGCTTAAGGCTACATCAAGAGGAAACAAACCTTAGAGATAGAACGTAGAACTACTGTATTGTGTCAAGTTTCAAGAAGCTAGCACAAACCGTGTTTGATTTAGAGTTCTAACTGCATCTGTCAATATAGGAGAAAACAGAGTGAAACCTAAAACTTCAAACTGTTACTGCAAACGAATGCATCAACGTAAAAAAAACGAAAGTTGAGCATCCAAGTGGGATTGGTGTACTGATCATTACTTGAAAGTATCATGAAGATTGGATGAAAAAATATATGTTGAGATTTCAGGAGACTAGTGTTTTGGAAGTTTGGCAACTCCTTTCATTATACGTGTTATTCGCCAGTCCCTGCTTTAGGCTACATCAAGAGGAAACAAACCTTAGAGATAGAACGTAGAACTAATGTATTGTGTCAAGTTTCAAGAAGATAGCACAAACCGTGTTGGATATAGTTCGAACTGCATCTGTCAATATAGGAGAAAACAGAGTGAAACCTAAAAATTCAAACTGTTACTGCAAACGAATGCTTCAACGTAAAAGAATGAAACTTGAGCATGCAAGTGGGATTGGTGTACTGATCATTACTTGAAAGTATCATGAAGATTGGATGAAAAAATATATGTTGAGATTTCAGGAGACTCTAGTGTTTTGGAAGTTTGGCAACCCCTTCAATACGAGTGTTATTCGCCAGTCCCTGCTTTAGGCTACATCAAGAGGAAACAAACCTTAGAGATAGAACGTAGAACTAATGTATTGTGTCAAGTTTCCAGAAGCTAGCACAAACCGTATTTGATATAGTTCGAACTGCATCTGTCAATATAGGAGAAAACAGAGTGAAACCTAAAAATTCAAACTGTTACTGCAAACGAATGCTTCAACCTAGGAGAACGAAACTTGGGCATGCAAGTTTGATTGGTGTACTGCTCATTACTTGAAAGTATCATGAAGGTCGGAAGCAAATATTTATGTTGAGATTTCAGGAGACTCTAGTGTTTTGGCAGCCTAACAACGCCTTTCATTGAATGTGTCATTCACCAGTATCTGCTTAAGGCTACATCAAGAGGAAACAAACCTTAGAAATAGAACGTAGAACTACTGTATTGTGTCAAGTTTCAAGAAGCTAGCACAAACCGTGTTTGATTTAGAGTTCTAACTGCATCTGTCAATATAGGAGAAAACAGAGTGAAACCTAAAAATTCAAACTGTTACTGCAAACGAATGCTTCAACGTAAAAGAATGAAACTTGAGCATGCAAGTGGGATTGGTGTACTGATCATTACTTGAAAGTATCATGAAGATTGGATGAAAAAATATATGTTGAGATTTCAGAAGACTCTAGTGTTTTGGAAGTTTGGCAACCCCTTCAATACGAGTGTTATTCGCCAGTCCCTGCTTTAGGCTACATCAAGAGGAAACAAACCTTAGAGATAGAACGTAGAACAAATGTATTGTGTCAAGTTTCCAGAAGCTAGCACAAACCGTGTTTGATATAGTTCGAACTGCATCTGTCAATATAGGAGAAAACAGAGTGAAACCTAAAAATTCAAACTGTTACTGCAAACGAATGCCTCAACCTAGGAGAACGAAACTTGGGCATGCAAGTTTGATTGGTGTACTGCTCATTACTTGAAAGTATCATGAAGGTCGGAAGCAAATATTTATGTTGAGATTTCAGGAGACTCTAGTGTTTTGGCAGCCTAACAACGCCTTTCATTGAATGTGTCATTCACCAGTATCTGCTTAAGGCTACATCAAGAGGAAACAAACCTTAGCGATAGAACGTAGAACTACTGTATTGTGTCAAGTTTCAAGAAGCTAGCACAAACCGTGTTTGATTTAGAGTTCTAACTGCATCTGTCAATATAGGAGAAAACAGAGTGAAACCTAAAACTTCAAACTGTTACTGCAAACGAATGCATCAACGTAAAAAAACGAAAGTTGAGCATCCAAGTGGGATTGGTGTACTAATCATTACTTGAAAGTATCATGAAGATTGGATGAAAAAATATATGTTGACATTTCAGGAGACTAGTGTTTTGGAAGTTTGGCACCTCCTTTCATTATACGTGTTATTCGCCAGTCCCTGCTTTAGGCTACATCAAGAGGAAACAAACCTTAGAGATAGAACGTAGAACTAATGTATTGTGTCAAGTTTCCAGAAGCTAGCACAAACCGTATTTGATATAGTTCGAACTGCATCTGTCAATATAGGAGAAAACAGAGTGAAACCTAAAAATTCAAACTGTTACTGCAAATGAATGCTTCAACCTAGGAGAACGAAACTTGGGCATGCAAGTTTGATTGGTGTACTGCTCATTACTTGAAAGTATCATGAAGGTCGGAAGCAAATATTTATGTTGAGATTTCAGGAGACTCTAGTGTTTTGGCAGCCTAACAACGCCTTTCATTGAATGTGTCATTCACCAGTATCTGCTTAAGGCTACATCAAGAGGAAACAAACGTTAGAAATAGAACGTAGAACTACTGTATTCTGTCAAGTTTCAAGAAGCTAGCACAAACCGTGTTTGATTTAGAGTTCTAACTGCATCTGTCAATATAGGAGAATACCGAGTGAAACCTAAAACTTCAAACTGTTACTGCAAACGAATGCTTCAACGTAAAAGAACGAAACTTGAGCATTCAAGTGGGATTGGTGTACTGATCATTACTTGAAAGTATCATGAAGATTGGATGAAAAAATATATGTTGAGATTTCAGGAGACTCTAGTGTTTTGGAAGTTTGGCAACCCCTTCAATACGAGTGTTATTCGCCAGTCCCTGCTTTAGGCTACATCAAGAGGAAACAAACCTTAGAGATAGAACGTAGAACTACTGTATTGTGTCAAGTTTCAAGAAGCTAGCACAAACCGTGTTTGATTTAGAGTTCTAACTGCATCTGTCAATATAGGAGAAAACAGAGTGAAACCTAAAACTTCAAACTGTTACTGCAAACGAATGCTTCAACGTAAAAGAACGAAACTTGAGCATCCAAGTGGGATTGGTGTACTGATCATTACTTGAAAGTATCATGAAGATTGGATGAAAAAATATATGTTGAGATTTCAGGAGACTCTAGTGTTTTGGAAGTTTGGCAACCCCTTCAATATGAGTGTTATTCGCCAGTCCCTGCTTTAGGCTACATCAAGAGGAAACAAACCTTAGAGATAGAACGTAGAACTAATGTATTGTGTGAAGTTTCAAGAAGCTAGCACAAATCGTGTTTGATTTAGAGTTCGAACGCATCTGTCAATATAGGAGAAAACAGAGTGAAACCTAAAAATTCAAACTGTTACTGCAAACGATTGCTTCAACCTAGGAGAACTAAACGTGGGCATCCAAGTTTGATTGGTGTACTGCTCATTACTTGAAAGTATCATGAAGGTCGGAAGCAAAAATTTATGTTGAGATTTCAGGAGACTCTAGTGTTTTGGCCGCCTAACAACGCCTTTCATTGAATGTGTCATTCACCAGTATCTGCTTAAGGCTACATCAAGAGGAAACAAACCTTAGAGATAGAACGTAGAACTACTGTATTGTGTCAAGTTTCAAGAAGCTAGCACAAACCGTGTTTGATTTAGTGTTCTAACTGCATCTGTCAATATAGGAGAAAACAGAGTGAAACCTAAAACTTCAAACTGTTACTGCAAACGAATGCTTCAACGTAAAAGAACGAAACTTGAGCATCCAAGTGGGATTGGTGTACTGATCATTACTTGAAAGTATCATGAAGATTGGATGAAAAAATATATGTTGAGATTTCAGGAGACTCTAGTGTTTTGGAAGTTTGGCAACCCCTTCAATATGAGTGTTATTCGCCAGTCCTTGCTTAAGGCTACATCAAGAGGAAACAAACCTTAGAGATAGAACGTAGAACTAATGTATTGTGTCAAGTTTCAAGAAGCTAGCACAAATCGTGTTTGATTTAGAGTTCGAACGCATCTATTAATATAGGAGAAAACAGAGTGAAACCTAAAAATTCAAACTGTTACTGCAAACGAATGCTTGAACCTATGAGAACGAAACGTGGGCATCCAAGTTTGATTGGTGCACTGCTCATTACTTGAAAGTATCATGAAGGTCGGAAGCAAAAATTTATGTTGAGATTTCAGGAGACTCTAGTGTTTTGGCCGCCTAACCACGCCTTTCTTTGAATGTGCCATTCACCAGTATCTGCTTAAGGCTACACCAAGAGGAAACAAACCTTAGAGATAGAACGTAGAACTACTGTATTGTGTCAAGTTTCAAGAAGCTAGCACAAATCGTGTTTGATTTAGAGTTCGAACGCATCTGTCAATATAGGAGAAAACAGAGTGAAACCTAAAAATTCAAACTGTTACTGCAAACGAATGCTTCAACCTAGGAGAACGAAACGTGGGCATCCAAGTTTGATTGGTGCACTGCTCATTACTTGAAAGTATCATGAAGGTCGGAAGCAAAATTTATGTTGAGATTTCAGGAGACTCTAATGTTTTGGCCGCCTAACCACGCCTTTCCTTGAATGTGTCATTCACCAGTATCTGCTTAAGGCTACATCAAGAGGAAACAAACCTTAGAGATAGAACGTAGAACTACTGTATTGTGTCAAGTTTCAAGAAGCTAGCACAAACCGTGTTTGATTTAGAGTTCTAACTGCATCTGTCAATATAGGAGAAAACAGAGTGAAACCTAAAACTTCAAACTGTTACTGCAAACGAATGCTTCAACGTAAAAGAACGAAACTTGAGCATCCAAGTGGGATTGGTGTACTGATCATTACTTGAAAGTATCATGAAGATTGGATGAAAAAATATATGTTGAGATTTCAGGAGACTCTAGTGTTTTGGAAGTTTGGCAACCGCTTCAATATGAGTGTTATTCGCCAGTCCCTGCTTTAGGCTACTTCAAGAGGAAACAAACCTTAGAGATAGAACGTAGAACTAATGTATTGTGTCAAGTTTCAAGAAGCTAGCACAAATCGTGTTTGATTTAGAGTTCGAACGCATCTGTCAATATAGGAGAAAACAGAGTGAAACCTAAAAATTCAAACTGTTACTGCAAACGAATGCTTCAACCTAGGAGAACGAAACGTGGGCATCCAAGTTTGATTGGTGCACTGCTCATTACTTGAAAGTATCATGAAGGTCGGAAGCAAAAATTTAGGTTGAGATTTCAGGAGACTGTAGTGTTTTGGCAGCCTAACAACGCCTTTCATTGAATGTGTCATTCACCAGTATCTGCTTAAGGCTACATCAAGAGGAAAAAAACCTTAGAGATAGAACGTAGAACTACTGTATTGTGTCAAGTTTCAAGAAGCTAGCACAAACCGTGTTTGATTTAGAGTTCTAACTGCATCTGTCAATATAGGAGAAAAGAGAGTGAAACCTAAAACTTCAAACTGTTACTGCAAACGAATGCTTCAACGTAAAAGAACGAAACTTGAGCATCCAAGTGGGATTGGTGTACTGATCATTACTTGAAAGTATCATGAAGATTGGATGAAAAAATATATGTTGAGATTTCAGGAGACTCTAGTGTTTTGGAAGTTTGGCAACCCCTTCAATATGAGTGTTATTCGCCAGTCCCTGCTTTAGGCTACATCAAGAGGAAACAAACCTTAGAGATAGAACGTAGAACTAATGTATTGTGTCAAGTTTCAAGAAGCTAGCAGAAATCGTGTTTGATTTAGAGTTCGAACGCATCTGTCAATATAGGAGAAAACAGAGTGAAACCTAAAAATTCAAACTCTTACTGCAAACGAATGCTTCAACCTAGGAGAACGAAACGTGGGCATCCAAGTTTGATTGGTGCACTGCTCATTATTTGAAAGTGTCTTGAAGGTCGGAAGCAAAATTTATGTTGAGATTTCAGGAGACTCTAGTGTTTTGGCAGCCTAACAACGCCTTTCATTGAATGTGTCATTCACCAGTATCCGCTTAAGGCTACATCAAGAGGAAACAAACCTTAGAGATAGGACGTAGAACTACTGTATTGTGTCAATTTTCAAGAAGCTAGCACAAACCGTGTTTGATTTAGAGTTCTAACTGCATCTGTCAATATAGGAGAAAACAGAGTGAAACCTAAAACTTCAAACTGTTACTGCAAACGAATGCTTCAACGTAAAAGAACGAAACTTGAGCATCCAAGTGGGATTGGTGTACTGATCATTACTTGAAAGTATCATGAAGATTGGATGAAAAAATATATGTTGAGATTTCAGGAGACTCTAGTGTTTTGGAAGTTTGGCAACCCCTTCAATATGAGTGTTATTCGCCAGTCCCTGCTTTAGGCTACATCAAGAGGAAATAAACCTTAGAGATAGAACCTAGAACTAATGTATTGTGTCAAGTTTCAAGAAGCTAGCACAAATCGTGTTTGATTTAGAGTTCGAACGCATCTGTCAATATAGGAGAAAACAGAGTGAAACCTAAAAATTCAAACTGTTACTGCAAACGAATGCTTCAACCTAGGAGAACGAAACGTGGGCATCCAAGTTTGATTGGTGTACTGCTCATTACTTGAAAGTATCATGAAGGTCGGAAGCAAAAATTTATGTTGAGATTTCAGGAGACTCTAGTGTTTTGGCCGCCTAACAACGCCTTTCATTGAATGTGTCATTCACCAGTATCTGCTTAAGGCTACATCAAGAGGAAACAAACCTTAGAGATAGAACGTAGAACTACTGTATTGTGTCAAGTTTCAAGAAGCTAGAACAAACCGTGTTTGATTTAGAGTTCTAACTGCATCTGTCAATATAGGAGAAAACAGAGTGAAACCTAAAACTTCAAACTGTTACTGCAAACGAATGCTTCAACGTAAAAGAACGAAACTTGAGCATCCAAGTGGGATTGGTGTACTGATCATTACTTGAAAGTATCATGAAGTTTGGATGAAAAAATATATGTTGAGATTTCAGGAGACTCTAGTGGTTTGGAAGTTTGGCAACCCCTTCAATATGAGTGTTATTCGCAAGTCCGTGCTTTAGGCTACATCAAGAGGAAACAAACCTTAGAGATAGAACGTAGAACTACTGTATTGTGTCAAGTTTCAAGAAGCTATTACAAACCGTGTTTGATTTAGAGTTCGAACGCATCTGTCAATATAGGAGAAAACAGAGTGAAACCTAAAAATTCAAACTGTTACTGCAAACGATTGCTTCAACCTAGGAGAACGAAACGTGGGCATCCAAGTTTGATTGGTGTACTGCTCATTACTTGAAAGTATCATGAAGGTCGGAAGCAAAAATTTATGTTGAGATTTCAGGAGACTCTAGTGTTTTGGCCGCCTAACAACGCCTTTCATTGAATGTGTCATTCACCAGTATCTGCTTAAGGCTACATCAAGAGGAAACAAACCTTAGAGATAGAACGTAGAACTACTGTATTGTGTCAAGTTTCAAGAAGCTAGCAGAAACCGTGTTTGATTTAGAGTTCTAACTGCATCTGTCAATATAGGAGAAAACAGAGTGAAACCTAAAACTTCAAACTGTTACTGCAAACGAATGCTTCAACGTAAAAGAACGAAACTTGAGCATCCAAGTGGGATTGGTGTACTGATCATTACTTGAAAGTATCATGAAGTTTGAATGAAAAAATATATGTTGAGATTTCAGGAGACTCTAGTGGTTTGGAAGTTTGGCAACCCCTTCAATATGAGTGTTATTCGCAAGTCCGTGCTTTAGGCTACATCAAGAGGAAACAAACCTTAGAGATAGAACGTAGAACTACTGTATTGTGTCAAGTTTCAAGAAGCTATTACAAACCGTGTTTGATTTAGAGTTCGAACGCATCTGTCAATATAGGAGAAAACAGAGTGAAACCTAAAACTTCAAACTGTTACTGCAAACGATTGCTTCAACCTAGGAGATGAAACGTGGGCATCCAAGTTTGATTGGTGTACTGCTCATTACTTGAAAGTATCATGAAGGTCGGAAGCAAAAATTTATGTTGAGATTTCAGGAGACTCTAGTGTTTTGGCCGCCTAACCACGCCTTTCATTGAATGTGTCATTCACCAGTATCTGCTTAAGGCTACATCAAGAGGAAACAAACCTTAGAGATAGAACGTAGAACTACTGTATTGTGTCAAGTTTCAAGAAGCTAGCACAAACCGTGTTTGATTTAGAGTTCTAACTGCATCTGTCAATATAGGAGAAAACAGAGTGAAACCTAAAATTTCAAACTGTTACTGCAAACGAATGCTTCAACGTAAAAGAACGAAACATGAGCATCCAAGTGGGATTGGTGTACTGATCATTACTTGAAAGTATCATGAAGATTGGATGAAAAAATATATGTTGAGATTTCAGGAGACTCTAGTGATTTGGAAGTTTGGCAACCCCTTCAATATGAGTGTTATTCGCCAGTCCCTGCTTTAGGCTACATCAAGAGGAAACAAACCTTAGAGATAGAACGTAGAACTAATGTATTGTGTCAAGTTTCAAGAAGCTAGCACAAATCGTGTTTGATTTAGAGTTCGAACGCATCTGTCAATATAGGAGAAAACAGAGTGAAACCTAAAAATACAAACTGTTACTGCAAACGAATGCTTCAACCTAGGAGAATGAAACGTGGGTATCCAAGTTTGATTGGTGCACTGCTCATTACTTGAAAGTATCATGAAGGTCGGAAGCAAAATTTATGTTGAGATTTCAGGAGACTCTAGTGTTTTGGCAGCCTAACCACGCCTTTCATTGAATGTGTCATTCACCAGTATCTGCTTAAGGCTACATCAAGAGGAAACAAACCTTAGAGATAGAACGTAGAACTACTGTATTGTGTCAAGTTTCAAGAAGCTAGCACAAACCGTGTTTGATTTAGAGTTCTAACTGCATCTGTCAATATAGGAGAAAACAGAGTGAAACCTAAAACTTCAAACTGTTACTGCAAACGAATGCTTCAACGTAAAAGAACAAAACTTGAGCATCCAAGTGGGATTGGTGTACTGATCATTACTTCAAAGTATCATGAAGATTGGATGAAAAAATATATGTTGAGATTTCAGGAGACTCTAGTGTTTTGGAAGTTTGGCAACCCATTCAATATGAGTGTTATTTGCCAGTCCCTGCTTTAGGCTACATCAAGAGGAAACAAACCTTAGAGATAGAACGTAGAACTAATGTATTGTGTCAAGTTTCAAGAAGCTAGCACAAATCGTGTTTGATTTAGAGTTCGAACGCATCTCTCAATATAGGAGAAAACAGAGTGAAACCTAAAAATTCAAACTGTTACTGAAACGAATGCTTCAACCTAGGAGAACGAAACGTGGGCATCCAAGTTTGGTTGGTGCACTGCTCATTATTTGAAAGTGTCTTGAAGGTCGGAAGCAAAATTTATGTTGAGATTTCAGGAGACTCTAGTGTTTTGGCAGACTAACAACGCCTTTCATTGAATGTGTCATTCACCAGTATCCGCTTAAGGCTACATCAAGAGGAAACAAACCTTAGAGATAGGACGTAGAACTACTGTATTGTGTCAAGTTTCAAGAAGCTAGCACAAACCGTGTTTGATTTAGAGTTCTAACTGCATCTGTCAATATAGGAGAAAACAGAGTGAAACCTAACACTTCAAACTGTTACTGCAAACGAATGCTTCAACGTAAAAGAACGAAACTTGAGCATCCAAGTGGGATTGGTGTACTGATCATTACTTGAAAGTATCATGAAGATTGGATGAAAAAATATATGTTGAGATTTCAGGAGACTCTAGTGTTTTGGAAGTTTGGCAACCCCTTCAATATGAGTGTTATTCGCCAGTCCCTGCTTTAGGCTACATCAAGAGGAAATAAACCTTAGAGATAGAACGTAGAACTAATGTATTGTGTCAAGTTTCAAGAAGCTAGCACAAATCGTGTTTGATTTAGAGTTCGAACGCATCTGTCAATATAGGAGAAAACAGAGTGAAACCTAAAAATTCAAACTGTTACTGCAAACGAATGCTTCAACCTAGGAGAACGAAACGTGGGCATCCAAGTTTGATTGGTGTACTGCTCATTACTTGAAAGTATCATGAAGGTCGGAAGCAAAAATTTATGTTGAGATTTCAGGAGACTCTAGTGTTTTGGCCGCCTAACAACGCCTTTCATTGAATGTGTCATTCACCAGTATCTGCTTAAGGCTACATCAAGAGGAAACAAACCTTAGAGATAGAACGTAGAACTACTGTATTGTGTCAAGTTTCAAGAAGCTAGAACAAACCGTGTTTGATTTAGAGTTCTAACTGCATCTGTCAATATAGGAGAAAACAGAGTGAAACCTAAAACTTCAAACTGTTACTGCAAACGAATGCTTCAACGTAAAAGAACGAAACTTGAGCATCCAAGTGGGATTGGTGTACTGATCATTACTTGAAAGTATCATGAAGATTGGATGAAAAAATATATGTTGAGATTTCAGGAGACTCTAGTGTTTTGGAAGTTTGGCAACCCCTTCAATATGAGTGTTATTCGCAAGTCCGTGCTTTAGGCTACATCAAGAGGAAACAAACCTTAGAGATAGAACGTAGAACTACTGTATTGTGTCAAGTTTCAAGAAGCTATTACAAACCGTGTTTGATTTAGAGTTCGAACGCATCTGTCAATATAGGAGAAAACAGAGTGAAACC
>NW_027510526.1:0-33242 GCF_048772815.1 Callospermophilus lateralis | reverse complement strand
TATGAGATAGACAGATGGAAACTCTAAATATAAAAACAGCTACTGTAGGCGAACGCTTCAACCTAGAAGAACAAAATTTGGTGAGCCATGTGGGATTTGTGTACTGATCATTACCACCAAGTATCATCAAGATTGGGTGAAAAAATATTTGCTGGTATTTCGGAAACTCGTTATTTCTTAGAAGCTTGGCAACCCCTCTCAATGAAAGTGCTTTTCCACAGTCTGTGCCTAGGGCTACTTGAAGAGGAAACAAACCATAGCGACAAAACTGAGAACTTTTTTATTTTGTCAAGTTTCAAAGAGCTACTACAAACCATGTTGGATTTAGAGTTCCAAATTCATCTTTCTTTATAGGAGAGAACAGAGGGAAACCTAAATGTAAAAACTGCTACTGTATACGAACGCTTCAACCTAGAAGAACAAAATATGGTGAGCCAAGTGGGATTTGTGTACTGATCATTAGCACCAAGTATCATCAAGATTGGGTGAAAAAATATTTGCTGGTATTTCGGAAACTCGAAATTTCTTAGAAGCTTGGCAACCCCTCTCAATGAAAGTGCTTTTCCACAGTCTGTGCCTAGGACTACTTGAAGAGGAAACAAACCATAGAGAAAAAACTGAGAACTCCTTTATTTTGTCACGTTTCAGAGAGCTACTACAAACCTTGTTGGATTAAGAGTTCCAAATTCATCTATTTATATGGGAGAGAACAGAGGGAAACCTAAATATAAAAACTGCTACTGTAGGCGAACGCTTCTACCTAGAAGAACAAAATTTGGTGAGCCAAGTGGGATTTGTGTACTGATCATTACCACCAAGTATTATCAAGATTGGGTGAAAAAATATTTGCTGGTATTTCGGAAACTCGTTAGTTCGTAGAAGCTTGGCAACCCCTCTCAATGAAAGTGCTTTCCACAGTCTGTGCCTAGGGCTACTTGAAGAGGAAAAAAACCATAGAGACAAAACTGAGAACTCTTTATTTTGTCAGATTTCAAAGAGCTACTCCACACCATGTTGGATTTACAGTTCCAAATTCATCTATCTATATATCAGAGAATCGAGGGAAACCTAAATATAAAAACTGCTACTGTAGACGAACGCTTCAACCTAGAAGAACAAAATTTGGTGAGCCAAGTGGGATTTGTGTACTGATCATTACCACCAAGTATCATCAAGATTGGGTGAAAAAATATTTGCTGGTATTTCGGAAAATCGTTATTTCGTAGAAGCTTGGCAACCCCTCTCAATGAAAGTGCATTTCCACAGTGTGTGCCTAGGGCTACTTGAAGAGGAAACAAACCATAGAGACAAAACGGAGAACTCCGGTATTTTGTCAAGTTTCAAAGAGCTACTACAATCCATGTTGGATTTAGAGTTCCAAATTCATCTATCTATATAGGAGAGAACAGAGGGAAAAATAAATATAAAAACTGCAACTGTAGACGAACGCTTCAACCTAGAAGAACAATATTTGGTGAGCCAAGTGGGATTTGTGTACTGATCATTACCACCAAGTATCATCAAGATTGGGTGAAAAAACATTTGCTGGTATTTCGGAAACTCGTTATTTCTTAGAAGCATGGCAACCCCTCTCAATGAAATTGCTTTTCCACAGTCTGTGCCTAGGGCTACTTGAAGAGGAAACAAACCATAGCGACAAAACTGAGAACTCCTTTATTTTGTCAAGTTTCTAAGAGCTACCACAAACCATGTTGGATTTAGAGTTCCAAATTCATCTATCTATATAGGAGAGAACAAAGGGAAACCTAAATATAAAAACTGCTACTGTAGACGAACGCTTCAACCTAGATGAACAAAATTTGGTGAGCCAAGTGGGATTTGTGTACTGATCATTAGCACCAAGTATCATCAAGATTGGGTGAAAAAATATTTGCTGGTATTTCGGAAACTCGTTATTTCTTACCAGCTTGGCAATCCCTCTCAATGAAAGTGCTTTTCCACAGTCTGTGCCTAGGGCTAGTTGAAGAGGAAACAAACCATAGAGACAAAACTGAGAACTACTTTATTTTGTCAAGTTTCAAAGAGCTACTACAAACCATGTTGGATTTAGAGTTCCAAATTCATCTATCTATATGGAGTGAACAGAGAGAAACCTAAATATAAAAACTGCTACTGTAGACGAACGCTTCAACCTAGAAGAACAAAAATTGGTGAGCCAAGTGGGATTTGTGTACTGATCATTACCCCCAAGTATCATCAAGTTTGGGTGAAAAAATATTTGCTGGTATTTCGGAAACTCGTTATTTCTTAGAAGCTTGGCAACCCCTCTCAATGAAAGTGCTTTCCACAGTCTGTGCCTAGGGCTACTTGAAGAGGAAACAAACCATAGAGACAAAACTAGAACTCCTTTATTTTGTCAAGTTTCAAAGAGCTACAACAAACCATGTTGGATTTAGAGTTCCAAATTCATCTATCTATATATCAGAGAATCGAGGGAAACCTAAAAATAAAAACTGCTACTGTAGACGAACGCTTCATCCTAGAAGAACAAAATTTGGTGAGCCAAGTGGGATTTTTGTACTGATCATTATCCCCAAGTATCATCAAGATTGGGTGAATAAATATTTGCTGGTATTTCGGAAACTCGTTATTTCTTAGAAGCTTGGCAACCCGTCTCAATGAAAGTGCTTTTCCACAGTGTGTTCCTAGGGCTACTTGAAGTGGAAACAAACCGTAGAGACAACACTGAGAACTCCTTTATTTTGTCAAGTCTCAAAGAGCTACTACAATCCATGTTGGATTTAGAGTTCCAAATTCATCTATCTATATATGAGATAACAGAGGGAATCCTAAATATAAAAACTGCTACTGTAGACGAATGCTTCAACCTAAAAGAACAAAATTTGGTGAGCCAAGTGGGATTTGTGTACTGATCATTACCACCAAGTATCATCAAGATTGGGTGAAAAAATATTTGCTGGTATTTCGGAAATCGTTATTTCGTAGAAGCTTGACAGCTTCTCTCAATGAAAGTGCTTTTCCTCAGTGTGTGCCTAGGGCTACTTGAAGAGGAAACAAACCATAGAGACAAAACTGAGAACTCCGTTATTTTTTTCAAGTTTCAAAGAGCTACTACAAACCATGTTGGATTTCGAGTTCCAAATTCATCTATCTATATAGGAGAGAACAGAGGGAAAAATAAATATACAAACTGCTACTGTAGACGAACGCTTCAACCAAGAAGAACAAAATTTGGTGAGCCAAGTGGGATTTGTGTACTGATCATTACCACCAAGTATCATCAAGATTCGGTGAAAAAATATTTGCTGGTATTTGAGAAACTCGTAATTTCTTAGAAGCTTGGCAACCCCTCTCAATGAAAGTGCTTTTCCACAGTGTGTGCCTAGGGCTACTTGAAGAGGAAACAAACCATAGCGACAAAACTGAGAACTCCTTTATTTTGTCAAGTCTCAAAGAGCTACTACAAACCATGTTGGATTTTGAGTTTCAAATTCATCTATCTATATAGGAGAGAACAGAGGGTAACCTAAATATAAAAACTGCTACTGTAGACGAACGCTTCAACCTAGAATAACAAAATTTGGTGAGCCAAGTTGGAAATGTGTACTAATCATTACTTCCAAAGTATCATCAAGATTGGGTGAAAAAATATTTCCTGGTATTTCGGAAACTCGTTATTTCTTAGAAGCTTGGCAACCCCTCTCAATGAAAGTGCTTTTCCAAGGTCTGTGCCTAGGGCTACTTGAAGAGGAAACAAACAATAGAGACAAACTGAGAACTCCTTTATTTTGTAAAGTTTCAAAGAGCTACTACAAACCATGTTGGATTTAGAGTTCCAAATTCATCTATCTATATATGAGAGAACACAGTGAAACCTAAATATAAAAACTGCTACTGTAGACGAACGCTTCAACCTAGAAGAACAAAATTTTGTGAGCCAAGTGGGATTTGTGTACTGATCATTACCACCAAGTATCATCAAGATTGGGTGAAAAAATATTTGCTGGTATTTCGGAAACTCGTTATTTCTTAGAAGCTTGGCAACCCCTCTCAATGAAAGTGCTTTTCCACAGTCTGTGCCTAGGGCTACTTGAAGAGGAAACAAACCATAGCGACAAAACTGAGAACTCCTTTATTTTGTCAAGTTTCAAAGAGCTACCACAAACCATGTTGGATTTATAGTTCCAAATTCATCTATCTATATAGGAGAGAACAAAGGGAAACCTAAATATAAAAACTGCTACTGTAGACGAACACTTCAACCTAGATGAACAAAATTTGGTGAGCCAAGTGGGATTTGTGTACTGATCATTAGCACCAAGTATCATCAAGATTGGGTGAAAAAATATTTGCTGGTATTTCGGAAACTCGTTATTTCTTAGAAGCTTGGCAACCCCTCTCAATGAAAGTGCTTTTCCACAGTCTGTGCCTAGGGCTACTTGAAGAGGAAACAAACCATAGCGACAAAACTGAGAACTCCTTTATTTTGTCAAGTTTCAAAGAGCTACCACAAACCATGTTGGATTTAGAGTTCCAAATTCATCTATCTATATAGGAGAGAACAAAGGGAAACCTAAATATAAAAACTGCTACTGTAGACGAACACTTCAACGTAGATGAACAAAATTTGGTGAGCCAAGTGGGATTTGTGTACTGATCAGTAGCACCAAGTATCATCAAGATTGGGTGAAAAAATATTTGCTGGTATTTCGGAAACTCGTTATTTCTTAGAAGCTTGGCAACCCCTCTCAATGAAAGTGCTTTTCCACAGACTGTGCCTAGGGCTAGTTGAAGATGAAACAAACCATAGAGACAAAACTGAGAACTCCTTTATTTTGTCAAGTTTCAAAGAGCTACTACAAACCATGTTGGATTTAGAGTTCCAAATTCATCTATCTATATGGAGAGAACAGAGGGAAACCTAAATATAAAAACTGCTACTGTAGACGAACGCTTCAACCTAGAAGAACAAAATCTGGTGAGCCAAGTGGGATTTGTGTACTGATCATTACCCCCAAGTATCATCAAGTTTGGGTGAAATAATATTTGCTGGTATTTCGGAAACTCGTTATTTCTTAGAAGCTTGGCAACCCCTCTCAATGAAAGTGCTTTCAACAGTCTGTGCCTAGGGCTACTTGAAGAGGAAACAAACCATAGAGACAAAACTAGAACTCCTTTATTTTGTCAAGTTTCAAAGAGCTACAACAAACCATGTTGGATTTAGAGTTCCAAATTCATCTATCTATATATCTGAGAATCGAGGGAAACCTAAATATAAAAACTGCTACTGTAGACGAACGCTTCAACCTAGAAGAACAAAATTTGGTGAGCCAAGTGGGATTTGTGTACTGATCATTAGCACCAAGTATCATCAAGATTGGGTGAAAAAATATTTGCTGGTATTTCGGAAACTTGTTATTTCGTAGAAGCTTGACAACCCCTCTCAATGAAAGTGCTTTTTCACAGTGTGTGCCTAGGGCTACTTGAAGAGGAAACAAACCATAGAGACAAAACTGAGAACTCCGTTATTTTTTCAAGTTTCAACGAGCTACTACAAACCATGTTGGATTTCGAGTTCCAAATTCATCTATCTATATAGGAGAGAACAGAGGGAAAAATAAATATAAAACTGCTACTGTAGACGAACGCTTCAACCAAGAAGAACAAAATTTGGTGAGCCAAGTGGGATTTGTGTACTGATCATTACCACCAAGTATCATCAAGATTCGGTGAAAAAATATTTGCTGGTATTTGAGAAACTCGTAATTTCTTAGAAGCTTGACAACCCCTCTCAATGAGAGTGCTTTTCCACAGTCTGTGCCTAGGGCTACTTGAAGAGGAAACAAACCATAGCGACAAAACTGAGAACTCCTTTATTTTGTCAAGTTTCAAAGAGCTACTACAAACCATGTTGGATTTACAGTTCCAAATTCATCTATCTATATATCAGAGAATCGAGGGAAACCTAAATATAAAAACTGCTACTGTAGACGAACGCTTCAACGTAGAAGAACAAAATTGGGTGAGCCAAGTGGGATTTGTGTACTGATCATTACCACCAAGTATCATCAAGATTGGGTGAAAAAATATTTGCTGGTATTTCGGAAACTCGTTATTTCGTAGAAGCTTGGCAACCCCTCTCAATGAAAGTGCTTTTCCACAGTGTGTGCCTAGGGCTACTTGAAGAGAAAACAAACCATAGCGACAAAACTGAGAACTCCGTTATTTTGTCAAGTTTCAAAGAGCTACTACAATCCATGTTGGATTTAGAGTTCCAAATTCATCTATCTATATAGGAGAGAACAGAGGGAAAAATAAATATAAAAAGTGCTACTGTAGACGAACGCTTCAACCTAGAAGAACAAAATTTGGTGAGCCAAGTGGGATTTGTGTACTGATCATTACCACCAAGTATCATCAAGATTGGGTGAAAAAATATTTGCTGGTATTTCGGAACCTCGTTATTTCTTAGAAGCTTGGCAACCCCTCTCAATGAAAGTGCTTTTCCACAGTCTGCGCCTAGGGCTACTTGAAGAGGAAACAAACCATAGTGACAAAACTGAGAACTCCTTTATTTTGTCAAGTTTCAAAGAGCTACTACAAACCTTGTTGGATTTAGAGTTCCAAATTCATCTATTTATATGGGAGAGAACAGAGGGAAACCTAAATATAAAAACTGCTACTGTAGACGAACGCTTCAACCTAGAAGAACAAAATTTGGTGAGCCAAGTGGGATTTGTGTACTGATCATTACCACCAAGTATTATCAACATTGGGTGAAAAAATATTTGCTGGTATTTTGGAAACTCGTTATTTCTTAGAAGCTTGGCAACCCCTCTCAATGAAAGTGCTTTCCAAAGTCTGTGCCTAGGGCTACTTGAAGAGGAAAAAAACCATAGAGACAAAACTGAGAACTTCTTTATTTTGTCAAGTTTCAAAGAGCTACTCCACACCATGTTGGATTTACAGTTCCAAATTCATCTATCTATATATCAGAGAATCGAGGGAAACCTAAATATAAAAACTGCTACTGTAGACGAACGCTTCAACCTAGAAGAACAAAATTTGGTGAGCCAAGTGGGATTTGTGTACTGATCATTACCACCAAGTATTATCAAGATTGGGTGAAAAAATATTTGCTGGTATTTCGGAAACTCGTTATTTCTTAGAAGCTTGGCAACCCCTCTCAATGAAAGTGCTTTTAAACAGTGTGTGCCTAGGGCTACTTGAAGAGGAAACAAACCATAGAGACAAAACTAGAACTCCTTTATTTTGTCAAGTTTCAAAGAGCTACAACAATCCATGTTGGATTTAGAGTTCCAAATTCATCTATCTATATATCTGAGAATCGAGGGAAACCTAAATATAAAAACTGCTACTGTAGACGAACGCTTCAACCTAGAAGAACAAAATTTGGTGAGCCAAGTGGGATTTGTGTACTGATCATTATCACCAAGTATCATCAAGATTGGGTGAATAAATATTTGCTGGTATTTCGGAAACTCGTTATTTCTTAGAAGCTTGGAAACCCATCTCAATGAAAGTGCTTTTCCACAGTGTGTTCCTAGGGCTACTTGAAGTGGAAACAAACGATAGAGACAACACTGAGAACTCCTTTATTTTGTCAAGTCTCAAAGAGCTACTACAATCCATGTTGGATTTAGAGTTCCAAATTCATCTATCTATATATGAGATAACAGAGGGAAACCTAAATATAAAAACTGCTACTGTAGACGAACGCTTCAACATAAAGAACAAAATTTGGTGAGCCAAGTGGGATTTGTGTACTCATCATTACACCAAGTATCATCAAGATTGGGTGAAAAAATATTTGCTGGTATTTCGGAAACTCGTTATTTCGTAGAAGCTTGACAACCCCTCTCAATGAAAGTTCTTTTCCACAGTGTGTGCATAGGGCTACTTGAAGAGGAAACAAACCATAGAGACAAAACTGAGAACTCCGTTATTTTTTCAAGTTTCAAAGAGCTACTACAAACCATGTTGTATTTCGAGTTCCAAATTCATCTATCTATATAGGAGAGAACAGAGGGAAAAATAAATATAAAAACTGCTACTGTAGACGAACGCTTCAACCTAGATGAACAAAATTTGGTGAGCCAAGTGGGATTTGTGTACTGATCATTACCACCAAGTATCATCAAGATTCGGTGAAAAAATATTTGCTGGTATTTGAGAAACTCGTAATTTCTTAGAAGCTTTGCAACCCCTCTCAATGAAATTGCTTTTCCACAGTGTGTGCCTAGGGCTACTTGAAGAGGAAACAAACCATAGAGACAAAAGTGAGAACTCCTTTATTTTGTCAAGTTTCAAAGAGCTACTACAAACCATGTTGGATTTCGAGTTCCAAATTCATCTATCTATATATGAGAGAACAGAGGGAAACCTAAATATAAAAACTGCTACTGTAGACGAACGCTTCAACCTAGAAGAACAAAATTTGGTGAGCCAAGTTGGAAATGTGTACTAATCATTACCTCCAAGTATCATCAAGATTGGGTGAAAAAATATTTGCTGGTATTTCGGAAACTCGTTATTTCTTAGAAGCTTGGCAACCCCTCTCAATGAAAGTGCTTTAACAAGGTCTGTGCCTAGGGCTACTTGAAGAGGAAACAAACAATAGAGACAAAACTGAGAACTCCTTTATTTTGTAAAGTTTCAAAGAGCTACTACAAACCATGTTGGATTTAGAGTTCCAAATTCATCTATCTATATATGAGAAAACAGAGGGAAACCTAAATATAAAAACTGCTACTGTAGACGAACGATTCAACCTAGAAGAACAAAATTTGGTGAGCCAAGTGGGATTTGTGTACTGATCATTACCACCAAGTATCATAAAGATTGGGTGAAAAAATATTTGATGGTATTTCGAAAACTCGTTATTTCGTAGAAGCTTGGCAACCCCTCTCAATGAAAGTGCTTTTCCACAGTGTGTGCCTAGGGCTACTTGAAGAGGAAACAAACCATAGCGACAAAACTGAGAACTCCGTTATTTTGTCAAGTTTCAAAGAGCTACTACAATCCATGTTGGATTTAGAGTTCCAAATTCATCTATCTATATAGGAGAGAACAGAGGGAAAAATAAATATAAAAACTGCTACTGTAGACGAAGGCTTCAACCTTGAAGAACAAAATTTGGTGAGCCAAGTGGGATTTGTGTACTGATCATTGGCACCAAGTATCATCAAGATTGGGTGAAAAAATATTTGCTGGTATTTCGGAACCTCGTTATTTCTTAGAAGCTTGGCAACACCTCTCAATGAAAGTGCTTTTCCACAGTCGTTGCCTAGGGCTACTTGAAGAGGAAACAAACCATAGAGACAAAACTGAGAACTCCTTTATTTTGTCAGGTTTCAAAGAGCTACTACAAACCTTGTTGGATTTAGAGTTCCAAATTCATCTATTTATATGGGAGAGAACAGAGGGAAACCTAAATATAAAAACTGCTACTGTAGACGAACGCTTCAACCTAGAAGAACAAAATTTGGTGAGCCAAGTGGGATTTGTGTACTGATCATTACCACCAAGTATTATCAAGATTGGGTGAAAAAATATTTGCTGGTATTTCGGAAACTCGTTATTTCGTAGAAGCTTGGCAACCCCTCTCACTGAAAGTGCTTTAGACAGTCTGTGCCAAGGGCTACTTGAAGAGGAAACAAACCATAGAGACAAAACTGAGAACTTCTTTATTTTGTCAAGTTTCAAAGAGCTACTCCACACCGTGTTGGATTTACAGTTCCAAATTCATCTATCTATATATCAGAGAATCGAGGCAAACCTAAATATAAAACTGCTACTGTAGACGAACGCTTCAACGTAGAAGAACAAAATTGGGTGAGCCAAGTGGGATTTGTGTACTGATCATTACCACCAAGTATCATCAAGATTGGGTGAAAAAATATTTGCTGGTATTTCGGAAACTCGTTATTTCGTAGAAGCTTGGCAACCCCTCTCAATGAAAGTGCTTTTCCACAGTGTGTGCCTAGGGCTACTTGAAGAGAAAACAAACCATAGCGACAAAACTGAGAACTCCGTTATTTTGTCAAGTTTCAAAGAGCTACTACAATCCATGTTGGATTTAGAGTTCCAAATTCATCTATCTATATAGGAGAGAACAGAGGGAAAAATAAATATAAAAACTGCTACTGTAGACGAACGCTTCAACCTAGAAGAACAAAATTTGGTGAGCCAAGTGGGATTTGTGTACTGATCATTACCACCAAGTATCATCAAGATTGGGTGAAAAAATATTTGCTGGTATTTCGGAACCTCGTTATTTCTTAGAAGCTTGGCAACCCCTCTCAATGAAAGTGCTTTTCCACAGTCGTTGCCTAGGGCTACTTGAAGAGGAAACAAACCATAGAGACAAAACTGAGAACTCCTTTATTTTGTCAAGTTTCAAAGAGCTACTACAAACCTTGTTGGATTTAGAGTTCCAAATTCATCTATTTATATGGGAGAGAACAGAGGGAAACCTAAATATAAAAACTGCTACTGTAGACGAACGCTTCAACCTAGAAGAACAAAATTTGGTGAGCCAAGTGGGATTTGTGTACTGATCATTACCACCAAGTATTATCAAGATTGGGTGAAAAAATATTTGCTGGTATTTTGGAAACTCGTTATTTCTTAGAAGCTTGGCAACCCCTCTCAATGAAAGTGCTTTCTAAAGTCTGTGCCTAGGGCTACTTGAAGAGGAAAAAAACCATAGAGACAAAACTGAGAACTTCTTTATTTTGTCAAGTTTCAAAGAGCTACTCCACACCATGTTGGATTTACAGTTCCAAATTCATCTATCTATATATCAGAGAATCGAGGGAAACCTAAATATAAAAACTGCTACTGTAGACGAACGCTTCAACCTAGAAGAACAAAATTTGGTGAGCCAAGTGGGATTTGTGTACTGATCATTACCACCAAGTATTATCAAGATTGGGTGAAAAAATATTTGCTGGTATTTCGGAAACTCGTTATTTCGTAGAAGCTTGGCAACCCCTCTCAATGAAAGTGCTTTTCCACAGTGTGTGCCTAGGGCTACTTGAAGAGGAAACAAACCATAGAGACAAAACTAGAACTCCTTTATTTTGTCAAGTTTCAAAGAGCTACAACAATCCATGTTGGATTTAGAGTTCCAAATTCATCTATCTATATATCTGAGAATCGAGGGAAACCTAAATATAAAAACTGCTACTGTAGACGAACGCTTCAACCTAGAAGAACAAAAGTTGGTGAGCCAAGTGGGATTTGTGTACTGATCATTATCACCAAGTATCATCAAGATTGGGTGAATAAATATTTGCTGGTATTTCGGAAACTCGTTATTTCTTAGAAGCTTGGAAACCCATCTCAATGAAAGTGCTTTTCCACAGTGTGTTCCTAGGGCTACTTGAAGTGGAAACAAACGATAGAGACAACACTGAGAACTCCTTTATTTTGTCAAGTCTCAAAGAGCTACTACAATCCATGTTGGATTTAGAGTTCCAAATTCATCTATCTATATATGAGATAACAGGGGGAAACCTAAATATAAAAACTGCTACTGTAGACGAACGCTTCAACATAAAGAACAAAATTTGGTGAGCCAAGTGGGATTTGTGTACTGATCATTACACCAAGTATCATCAAGATTGGGTGAAAAAATATTTGCTGGTATTTCGGAAACTCGTTATTTCGTAGAAGCTTGACAACCCCTCTCAATGAAAGTTCTTTTCCACAGTGTGTGCATAGGGCTACTTGAAGAGGAAACAAACCATAGAGACAAAACTGAGAACTCCGTTATTTTTTCAAGTTTCAAAGAGCTACTACAAACCATGTTGTATTTCGAGTTCCAAATTCATCTATCTATATAGGAGAGAACAGAGGGAAAAATAAATATAAAAACTGCTACTGTAGACGAACGCTTCAACCTAGATGAACAAAATTTGGTGAGCCAAGTGGGATTTGTGTACTGATCATTACCACCAAGTATCATCAAGATTCGGTGAAAAAATATTTGCTGGTATTTGAGAAACTCGTAATTTCTTAGAAGCTTTGCAACCCCTCTCAATGAAATTGCTTTTCCACAGTGTGTGCCTAGGGCTACTTGAAGAGGAAACAAACCATAGAGACAAAAGTGAGAACTCCTTTATTTTGTCAAGTTTCAAAGAGCTACTACAAACCATGTTGGATTTCGAGTTCCAAATTCATCTATCTATATATGAGAGAACAGAGGGAAAAATAAATATAAAAACTGCTACTGTAGACGAACGCTTCAACCTAGAAGAACAAAATTTGGTGAGCCAAGTTGGAAATGTGTACTAATCATTACCTCCAAGTATCATCAAGATTGGGTGAAAAAATATTTGCTGGTATTTCGGAAACTCGTTATTTCTTAGAAGCTTGGCAACCCCTCTCAATGAAAGTGCTTTAACAAGGTCTGTGCCTAGGGCTACTTGAAGAGGAAACAAACAATAGAGACAAAACTGAGAACTCCTTTATTTTGTAAAGTTTCAAAGAGCTACTACAAACCATGTTGGATTTAGAGTTCCAAATTCATCTATCTATATATGAGAAAACAGAGGGAAACCTAAATATAAAAACTGCTACTGTAGACGAACGATTCAACCTAGAAGAACAAAATTTGGTGAGCCAAGTGGGATTTGTGTACTGATCATTACCACCAAGTATCATCAAGATTGGGTGAAAAAATATTTGCTGGTATTTCGAAAACTCGTTATTTCGTAGAAGCTTGGCAACCCCTCTCAATGAAAGTGCTTTTCCACAGTGTGTGCCTAGGGCTACTTGAAGAGGAAACAAACCATAGCGACAAAACTGAGAACTCCGTTATTTTGTCAAGTTTCAAAGAGCTACTACAATCCATGTTGGATTTAGAGTTCCAAATTCATCTATCTATATAGGAGAGAACAGAGGGAAAAATAAATATAAAAACTGCTACTGTAGACGAACGCTTCAACCTTGAAGAACAAAATTTGGTGAGCCAAGTGGGATTTGTGTACTGATCATTAGCACCAAGTATCATCAAGATTGGGTGAAAAAATATTTGCTGGTATTTCGGAACCTCGTTATTTCTTAGAAGCTTGGCAACACCTCTCAATGAAAGTGCTTTTCCACAGTCGTTGCCTAGGGCTACTTGAAGAGGAAACAAACCATAGAGACAAAACTGAGAACTCCTTTATTTTGTCAGGTTTCAAAGAGCTACTACAAACCTTGTTGGATTTAGAGTTCCAAATTCATCTATTTATATGGGAGAGAACAGAGGGAAACCTAAATATAAAAACTGCTACTGTAGACGAACGCTTCAACCTAGAAGAACAAAATTTGGTGAGCCAAGTGGGATTTGTGTACTGATCATTACCACCAAGTATTATCAAGATTGGGTGAAAAAATATTTGCTGGTATTTCGGAAACTCGTTATTTCGTAGAAGCTTGGCAACCCCTCTCACTGAAAGTGCTTTAGACAGTCTGTGCCTAGGGCTACTTGAAGAGGAAACAAACCATAGAGACAAAACTGAGAACTTCTTTATTTTGTCAAGTTTCAAAGAGCTACTCCACACCATGTTGGATTTACAGTTCCAAATTCATCTATCTATATATCAGAGAATCGAGGCAAACCTAAATATAAAAACTGCTACTGTAGACGAACGCTTCAACGTAGAAGAACAAAATTGGGTGAGCCAAGTGGGATTTGTGTACTGATCATTACCACCAAGTATCATCAAGATTGGGTGAAAAAATATTTGCTGGTATTTCGGAAACTCGTTATTTCGTAGAAGCTTGGCAACCCCTCTCAATGAAAGTGCTTTTCCACAGTGTGTGCCTAGGGCTACTTGAAGAGAAAACAAACCATAGCGACAAAACTGAGAACTCCGTTATTTTGTCAAGTTTCAAAGAGCTACTACAATCCATGTTGGATTTAGAGTTCCAAATTCATCTATCTATATAGGAGAGAACAGAGGGAAAAATAAATATAAAAACTGCTACTGTAGACGAACGCTTCAACCTAGAAGAACAAAATTTGGTGAGCCAAGTGGGATTTGTGTACTGATCATTACCACCAAGTATCATCAAGATTGGGTGAAAAAATATTTGCTGGTATTTCGGAACCTCGTTATTTCTTAGAAGCTTGGCAACCCCTCTCAATGAAAGTGCTTTTCCACAGTCGTTGCCTAGGGCTACTTGAAGAGGAAACAAACCATAGAGACAAAACTGAGAACTCCTTTATTTTGTCAAGTTTCAAAGAGCTACTACAAACCTTGTTGGATTTAGAGTTCCAAATTCATCTATTTATATGGGAGAGAACAGAGGGAAACCTAAATATAAAAACTGCTACTGTAGACGAACGCTTCAACCTAGAAGAACAAAATTTGGTGAGCCAAGTGGGATTTGTGTACTGATCATTACCACCAAGTATTATCAAGATTGGGTGAAAAAATATTTGCTGGTATTTTGGAAACTCGTTATTTCTTAGAAGCTTGGCAACCCCTCTCAATGAAAGTGCTTTCTAAAGTCTGTGCCTAGGGCTACTTGAAGAGGAAAAAAACCATAGAGACAAAACTGAGAACTTCTTTATTTTGTCAAGTTTCAAAGAGCTACTCCACACCATGTTGGATTTACAGTTCCAAATTCATCTATCTATATATCAGAGAATCGAGGGAAACCTAAATATAAAAACTGCTACTGTAGACGAACGCTTCAACCTAGAAGAACAAAATTTGGTGAGCCAAGTGGGATTTGTGTACTGATCATTACCACCAAGTATTATCAGGATTGGGTGAAAAAATATTTGCTGGTATTTCGGAAACTCGTTATTTCGTAGAAGCTTGGCAACCCCTCTCAATGAAAGTGCTTTTCCACAGTGTGTGCCTAGGGCTACTTGAAGAGGAAACAAACCATAGAGACAAAACTAGAACTCCTTTATTTTGTCAAGTCTCAAAGAGCTACTACAAACCATGTTGGATTTAGAGTTTCAAATTCATCTATCTATATATGAGATAACAGAGGGAAACCTCAATATAAAAACAGCTACTGTAGGCGAACGCTTCAACCTAGAAGAACAAAATTTGATGAGCCAAGTGGGATTTGTGTACTGATCATTACCACCAAGTATCATCAAGATTGGGTGAAAAAATATTTGCTGGTATTTCGGAAATTCGTTATTTCTAAGAAGCTTGGCAACCCCTCTCAATGAAAGTGCTTTTCCACAGTCTGTGCCTAGGGCTACTTGAAGAGGAAAGAAACCATAGCGACAAAAGTGAGAACTCCTTTATTTTGTCAAGTTTCAAAGAGCTACTACAAACCATGTTGGATTTAGAGTTCCAAATTCATCTTTCTTTATAGGAGAGAAGAGAGGGAAACCTAAATATAAAAACTGCTACTGTATACGAACGCTTCAACCTAGAAGAACAAAATTTGGTGAGCCAAGTGTAATTTGTGTACTGATCATTAGCACCAAGTATCATCAAGATTGGGTGAAAAAATATTTGGTGGTATTTCAGAAACTCGAAATTTCTTAGAAGCTTGGCAACCCCTCTCAATGAAAGTGCTTTTCCACAGTCTGTGCCTAGGACTACTTGAAGAGGAAACAAACCATAGAGACAAAACTGAGAACTCCTTTATTTTGTCAAGTTTCAAAGAGCTACTACAAACCTTGTTGGATTTAGAGTTCCAAATTCATCTATTTATATGGGAGAGAACAGAGGGAAACCTAAATATAAAAACTGCTACTGTAGACGAACGCTTCTACCTAGAAGAATAAAATTTGGTGAGCCAAGTGGGATTTGTGTACTGATCATTACCACCAAGTATTATCAAGATTGGGTGAAAAAATATTTGCTGGTATTTCGGAAACTCGTTATTTCGTAGAAGCTTGGCAACCCCTCTCAATGAAAGTGCTTTCCACAGTCTGTGCCTAGGGCTACTTGAAGAGGAAAAAAACCATAGAGACAAAACTGAGAACTTCTTTATTTTGTCAAGTTTCAAAGAGCTACTACACACCATGTTGGATTTACAGTTCCAAATTCATCTATCTATATATCAGAGAATCGAGGGAAACCTAAATATAAAATCTGCTACTGTAGACGAACGCTTCCACCTAGAAGAACAAAATTTGGTGAGCCAAGTGGGATTTGTGTACTGATCATTACCACCAAGTATCATCAAGATTGGGTGAAAAAATATTTGCTGGTATTTCGGAAACTCGTTATTTCGTAGAAGCTTGGCAACCCCTCTCAATGAAAGTGCTTTTCCACAGTGTGTGCCTAGGGCTACTAGAAGAGGAAACAAACCATAGAGACAAAACTGAGAACTCCGTTATTTTGTCAAGTTTCAAAGAGCTACTACAATCCATGTTGGATTTAGAGTTCCAAATTCATCTATCTATATAGGAGAGAACAGAGGGAAAAATAAATATATAAACTGCTACTGTAGACGAACGCTTCAACCTAGAAGAAGAAAATTTGGTGAGTCAAGTGGGATTTGTGTACTGATCATTACCACCAAGTATCATCAAGATTGGGTGAAAAAACTTTTGCTGGTATTTCGGAAACTCGTTATTTCTTAGAAGCTTGGCAACCCCTCTCAATGAAAGTGCTTTTCCACAGTCTGTGCCTAGGGCTACTTGAAGAGGAAACAAACCATAGCGACAAAACTGAGATCTCCTTTATTTTGTTAAGTTTCAAAGAGCTACCACAAACCATTTTGGATTTAGAGTTCCAAATTCATCTATCTATATAGGAGAGAACAAAGGGAAACCTAAATATAAAAACTGCTACTGTAGACGAACGCTTCAACCTAGATGAACAAAATTTGGTGAGCCAAGTGGGATTTGTGTACTGATCATTAGCACCAAGTATCATCAAGATTGGGTGAAAAAATATTTGCTGGTATTTTGGAAACTCGTAATTTCTTAGAAGCTTGGCAACGCCTCTCAATGAAAGTGCTTTTCCACAGTCTTGCCTAGGGCTAGTTGAAGAGGAAACAAACCATAGAGACAAAACTGAGAACTCCTTTGTTTTTTCAAGTTTCAAAGAGCTACTACAAACCAGGTTGAATTAAGACTTCCAAATATATCTATCTATATGGGAGAGAACAGAGGGAAACCTAAATATAAAAACCGCTACTGTAGACGAACGCTTCAACCTAGAAGAACAAAATTTGGTGAGCCAAGTGGGATTTGTGTACTGATCATTACCCCCAAGTATCATCAAGTTTGGGTGAAAAAATATTTGCTGGTATTTCGGAAACTCGTTATTTCTTAGAAGCTTGGCAACCCCTCTCAATGAAAGTGCTTTTCCACAGTCTTGCCTAGGGCTAGTTGAAGAGGTAACAAACCATAGAGACAAAACTGACAACTCCTTTGTTTTGTCAAGTTTCAAAGAGCTACTACAAACCATGTTGAATTTAGAGTTCCAAATTCATCTATCTATATGGGAGAGAACAGAGGGAAACCTAAATATAAAAACTGCTACTGTAGACGAACGCTTCAACCTAGAAGAACAAAATTTGGTGAGCCAAGTGGGATTTGTGTACTGATCATTACCCCCAAGTATCATCAAGTTTGGGTGAAAAAATATTTGCTGGTATTTCGGAAACTCGTTATTTCTTAGAAGCTTGGCAACCCCTCTCAATGAAAGTTATTTCCACAGTCTGTGCCTAGGGCTACTTGAAGAGGAAACAAACCACAGAGACAAAACTGAGAACTCCGTTATTTTGTCAAGTTTCAAAGAGGTACAACAAACCATGTTGGATTTAGAGTTCCAAATTCATCTATCTATATATCTGAGAATCGAGGGAAACCTAAATATAAAAACTGCTACTGTAGACGAACGCTTCAACCTAGAAGAACAAAATTTGGTGAGCCAAGTGTAATTTGTGTACTGATCATTAGCACCAAGTATCATCAAGATTGGGTGAAAAAATATTTGGTGGTATTTCAGAAACTCGAAATTTCTTAGAAGCTTGGCAACCCCTCTCAATGAAAGTGCTTTTCCACAGTCTGTGCCTAGGACTACTTGAAGAGGAAACAAACCATAGAGACAAAACTGAGAACTCCTTTATTTTGTCAAGTTTCAAAGAGCTACTACAAACCTTGTTGTATTTAGAGTTCCAAATTCATCTATTTATATGGGAGAGAACAGAGGGAAACCTAAATATAAAAACTGCTACTGTAGACGAACGCTTCTACCTAGAAGAATAAAATTTGGTGAGCCAAGTGGGATTTGTGTACTGATCATTACCACCAAGTATTATCAAGATTGGGTGAAAAAATATTTGCTGGTATTTCGGAAACTCGTTATTTCGTAGAAGCTTGGCAACCCCTCTCAATGAAAGTGCTTTCCACAGTCTGTGCCTAGGGCTACTTGAAGAGGAAAAAAACCATAGAGACAAAACTGAGAACTTCTTTATTTTGTCAAGTTTCAAAGAGCTACTACACACCATGTTGGATTTACAGTTCCAAATTCATCTATCTATATATCAGAGAATCGAGGGAAACCTAAATATAAAATCTGCTACTGTAGACGAACGCTTCCACCTAGAAGAACAAAATTTGGTGAGCCAAGTGGGATTTGTGTACTGATCATTACCACCAAGTATCATCAAGATTGGGTGAAAAAATATTTGCTGGTATTTCGGAAACTCGTTATTTCGTAGAAGCTTGGCAACCCCTCTCAATGAAAGTGCTTTTCCACAGTGTGTGCCTAGGGCTACTAGAAGAGGAAACAAACCATAGAGACAAAACTGAGAACTCCGTTATTTTGTCAAGTTTCAAAGAGCTACTACAATCCATGTTGGATTTAGAGTTCCAAATTCATCTATCTATATAGGAGAGAACAGAGGGAAACATAAATATAAAAACTGCTACTGTAGACGAACGCTTCAACCTAGAAGAAGAAAATTTGGTGAGCCAAGTGGGATTTGTGTACTGATCATTACCACCAAGTATCATCAAGATTGGGTGAAAAAACATTTGCTGGTATTTCGGAAACTCGTTATTTCTTAGAAGCTTGGCAACCCCTCTCAATGAAAGTGCTTTTCACAGTCTTGCCTAGGGCTAGTTGAAGAGGAAACAAACCATAGAGACAAAACTGAGAACTCCTTTGTTTTGTCAAGTTTCAAAGAGCTACTACAAACCATGTTGAATTTAGAGTTCCAAATTCATCTATCTATATGGGAGAGAACAGAGAAAAACCTAAATATAAAAACTGCTACTGTAGACGAACGCTTCAACCTAGAAGAACAAAATTTGGTGAGCCAAGTGGGATTTGTGTACTGATCATTACCCCCAGGTATCATCAAGTTTGGGTGAAAAAATATTTGCTGGTATTTCGGAAACTCGTTATTTCTTAGAAGCTTGGCAACCCCTCTCAATGAAAGTTATTTCCACAGTCTGTGCCTAGGGCTACTTGAAGAGGAAACAAACCATAGAGACAAAACTGAGAACTCCGTTATTTTGTCAAGTTTCAAAGAGCTACAACAAACCATGTTGGATTTAGAGTTCCAAATTCATCTATCTATATATCTGAGAATCGAGGGAAACCTAAATATAAAAACTGCTACTGTAGACGAACGCTTCAACCTAGAAGAACAAAATTTGGTGAGCCAAGTGGGATTTGTGTACTGATCATTATCACCAAGTATCATCAAGATTTTGTGAATAAATATTTGCTGGTATTTCGGAAACTCGTTATTTCTTAGAAGCTTGGCAACCCATCTCAATGAAAGTGCTTTTCCACAGTGTGTTCCTAGGGCTACTTGAAGAGGAAACAAACCATAGAGACAAAACTGAGAACTCCTTTATTTTGTCAAGTCTCAAAGAGCTACTACAAACCATGTTGGATTTAGAGTTCCAAATTCATCTATCTATATATGAGATAACAGAGGGAAACCTAAATATAAAAACTGCTACTGTAGACGAACGCTTCAACCTAAAAGAACATAATTTGGTGAGCCAAGTGGGATTTGTGTACTGATCATTACCACCAAGTATCATCAAGATTGGGTGAAAAAATATTTGCTGGTATTTCGGAAACTCGTTATTTCGTAGAAGCTTGGCAACCCCTCTCAATGAAAGTGCTTTTCCACAGTGTGTGCCTAGGGCTACTTGAAGAGGAAACAAACCATAGAGACAAACTGAGAACTCCGTTATTTTTTCAAGTTTCAAAGAGCTACTACAAACCATGTTGGATTTCGAGTTCCAAATTCATCTATCTATATAGGAGAGAACAGGGGGAAAAATAAATATAAAAATTGCTACTGTAGACGAACGCTTCAACATAGAAGAACAAAATTTGGTGAGCCAAGTGGGATTTGTGTACTGATCATTACCACCAAGTATCATCAAGATTCGGTGAAAAAATATTTGCTGGTATTTGAGAAACTCGTAATTTCTTAGAAGCTTGGCAACCCCTCTCAATGAAAGTGCTTTTCCACAGTGTGTGCGTAGGGCTACTTGAAGAGGAAACAAACCATAGCGACAAAACTGAGAACTCCTTTATTTTGTCAAGTTTCAAAGAGCTACTACAAACCATGTTGGATTTCGAGTTCCAAATTTATCTATCTATATAGGAGAGAACAGAGGGTAACCTAAATATAAAAACTGCTATTGTAGACGAACGCTTCAACCTAGAATAACAAAATTTGGTGAGCCAAGTTGGAAATGTGTACTAATCATTACCTCCAAGTATCATCAAGATTGGGTGAAAAAATATTTGCCGGTATTTCGGAAACTCGTTATTTCTTAGAAGCTTGGCAACCCCTCTCAATGAAAGTGCTTTTCCAAGGTCTGTGCCTAGGGCTACTTGAAGAGGAAACAAACCATAGAGACAAAACTGAGAACTCCTTTATTTTGTCAAGTTTCAAACAGCTACTACAAACCATGTTGGATTTAGAGTTCCAAATTCATCTATCTATATATGAAGTAACACAGGGAAACCTATATATAAAAACTGCTACTGTAGACGAACGCTTCAACCTAGAAGAACAAATTTGGTGAGCCAAGTGGGATTTGTGTACTGATCATTACCACCAAGTATCATCAAGATTGGGTGAATAAATATTTGCTTTTATTTCGGAAACTCGTTATTTCTTAGAAGCTGGGCAACCCCTCTCAATGAAAGTGCTTTTCCATAGTCTGTGCCTAGGGCTACTTGAAGAGGAAACAAACCATAGAGACAAAACTGAGAACTCCTTTATTTTGTCAATTTTCAAAGAGCTACTACAAACCATGTTGGATTTAGAGTTCCAAATTCATCTATCTATATATGAGATAACAGAGGGAAACCTAAATATAAAAACTGCTACTGTAGGCGAACGCTTCAACCTAGAAGAACAAAATTTGGTGAGCCAAGTGGGATTTGTGTACTGATCATTACCACCAAGTATCATCAAGATTGGGTGAAAAAATATTTGCTGGTATTTCGGAAACTCGTTATTTCTTAGAAGCTTGGCAACCCCTCTCAATGAAAGTGCTTTTCCACAGTCTGTGCCTAGGGCTACTTGAAGAGGAAACAAACCATAGAGACAAAACTGAGAACTCCTTTATTTTGTCAAGTTTCAAAGAGCTACTACAAACCTTGTTGGATTTAGAGTTCCAAATTCATCTATTTATATGGGAGAGAACAGAGGGAAACCTAAATATAAAAACTGCTACTGTAGACGAACGCTTCTACCTAGAAGAATAAAATTTGGTGAGCCAAGTGGGATTTGTGTACTGATCATTACCACCAAGTATTATCAAGATTGGGTGAAAAAATATTTGCTGGTATTTCGGAAACTCGTTATTTCGTAGAAGCTTGGCAACCCCTCTCAATGAAAGTGCTTTCCACAGTCTGTGCCTAGGGCTACTTGAAGAGGAAAAAAACCATAGAGACAAAACTGAGAACTTCTTTATTTTGTCAAGTTTCAAAGAGCTACTACACACCATGTTGGATTTACAGTTCCAAATTCATCTATCTATATATCAGAGAATCGAGGGAAACCTAAATATAAATCTGCTACTGTAGACGAACGCTTCCACCTAGAAGAACAAAATTTGGTGAGTCAAGTGGGATTTGTGTACTGATCATTACCACCAAGTATCATCAAGATTGGGTGAAAAAATATTTGCTGGTATTTCAGAAACTCGTTATTTCTTAGAAGCTTGGCAACCCCTCTCAATGAAAGTGCTTTTCCACAGTGTGTGCCTAGGGCTACTTGAAGAGGAAACAAACCATAGCGACAAAACTGAGATCTCCTTTATTTTGTTTAGTTTCAAAGAGCTACCACAAACCATTTTGGATTTAGAGTTCCAAATTCATCTATCTATATAGGAGAGAACAAAGGGAAACCTAAATATAAAAACTGCTACTGTAGACGAACGCTTCAATCTAGATGAACAAAATTTGGTGAGCCAAGTGGGATTTGTGTACTGATCATTAGCACCAAGTATCATCAAGATTGGTTAAAAAATATTTGCTGGTATTTCGGAAACTCGTTATTTCTTAGAAGCTTGGCAACCCCTCTCAATGAAAGTGCTTTTCCACAGTCTTGCCTAGGGCTAGTTGAAGAGGAAACAAACCATAGAGACAAAACTGAGAACTAATTGTTTTGTCAAGTTTCAAAGAGCTACTACAAACCATGTTGGATTTAGAGTTCCAAATTCATCTAACTATATGGGAGAGAACAGAGGGAAACCTGAATATAAAAACTGCTACTGTAGACGAACGCTTCAACCTAGAAGAACAAAATTTGGTGAGCCAAGTGGGATTTGTGTATTGATCATTACCCCCAAGTATCATCAAGTTTGGGTGAAAAAATATTTGCTGGTATTTCGGAAACTCGTTATTTCTTAGAAGCTTGGCAACCCCTCTCAATGAAAGTGCTTTCCACAGTCTGTGCCTAGGGCTACTTGAAGAGGAAACAAACCATAGAGACAAAACTGAGAACTCCTTTATTTTGTCAAGTTTCAAAGAGCTAGAACAAACCATGTTGGATTTAGAGTTCCAAATTCATCTATCTATATATCTGAGAATCGAGGGAAACCTAAATATAAAAACTGCTACTGTAGACGAACGCTTCAACCTAGAAGAACAAAATTTGGTGAGCCAAGTGGGATTTGTGTACTGATCATTATCACCAAGTATCATCAAGATTTTGTGAATAAATATTTGCTGGTATTTCGGAAACTCGTTATTTCTTAGAAGCTTGGCATCCCATCTCAATGAAAGTGCTTTTCCACAGTGTGTTCCTAGGGCTACTTGAAGAGGAAACAAACCATAGAGACAAAACTGAGAACTCCTTTATTTTGTCAAGTCTCAAAGAGCTACTACAAACCATGTTGGATTTAGAGTTCCAAATTCATCTATCTATATATGAGATAACAGAGGGAAACCTAAATATAAAAACTGCTACTGTAGACGAACGCTTCAACCTAAAAGAACAAAATTTGGTGAGCCAAGTGGGATTTGTGTACTGATCATTACCACCAAGTATCATCAAGATTGGGTGAAAAAATATTTGCTGGTATTTCGGAAACTCGTTATTTCGTAGAAGCATGGCAACCCCTCTCAATGAAAGTGCTTTTCCACAGTGTGTGCCTAGGGCTACTTTAAGAGGAAACAAACCATAGAGACAAACTGAGAACTCCGTTATTTTTTCAAGTTTCAAAGAGCTACTACAAACCATGTTGGATTTCGAGTTCCAAATTCATCTATCTATATAGGAGAGAACAGAGGGAAAAATAAATATAAAAACTGCTACTGTAGACGAACGCTTCAACCTAGAAGAACAAAATTTGGTGAGCCAAGTGGGATTTGTGTACTGATCATTACCACCAAGTATCATCAAGATTCGGTGAAAAAATATTTGCTGGTATTTGAGAAACTCGTAATTTCTTAGAAGCTTGGCAACCCCTCTCAATGAAAGTGCTTTTCCACAGTGTGTGCGTAGGGCTACTTGAAGAGGAAACAAACCATAGCGACAAAACTGAGAACTCCTTTATTTTGTCAAGTTTCAAAGAGCTACTACAAACCATGTTGGATTTCGAGTTCCAAATTTATCTATCTATATAGGAGAGAACAGAGGGTAACCTAAATATAAAAACTGCTACTGTAGACGAACGCTTCAACCTAGAATAACAAAATTTGGTGAGCCAACTTGGAAATGTGTCCTAATCATTACCTCCAAGTATCATCAAGATTGGGTGAAAAAATATTTGCTGGTATTTCGGAAACTCATTATTTCTTAGAAGCTTGGCAACCCCTCTCAATGAAAGTGCTTTTCCAAGGTCTGTGCCTAGGGCTACTTGAAGAGGAAACAAACCATAGAGACAAAACTGAGAACTCCTTTATTTTGTCAAGTTTCAAAGAGCTACTACAAACCATGTTGGATTTAGAGTTCCAAATTCATCTATCTATATATGAAGTAACAGAGGGAAACCTAAATATAAAAACTGCTACTGTAGACGAACGCTTCAACCTAGAAGAACAAAATTTGGTGAGCCAAGTGGGATTTGTGTACTGATCATTACCACCAAGTATCATCAAGTTTGGGTGAATAAATATTTGCTGGTATTTCGGAAACTCGTTATTTCTTAGAAGCTTGGCAACCCCTCTCAATGAAAGTGCTTTTCCATAGTCTGTGCCTAGGGCTACTTGAAGAGTAAACAAACCATAGAGACAAAACTGAGAACTCCTTTATTTTGTCAAGTCTCAAAGAGCTACTACAAACCATGTTGGATTTAGAGTTCCAAATTCATCTATCTATATATGAGATAACAGAGGGAAACCTAAATATAAAAACTGCTACTGTAGGCGAACGCTTCAACCTAGAAGAACAAAATTTGGTGAGCCAAGTGGGATTTGTGTACTGATCATTACCACCAAGTATCATCAAGTTTGGGTGAATAAATATTTGCTGGTATTTCGGAAACTCGTTATTTCTTAGAAGCTTGGCAACCCCTCTCAATGAAAGTGCTTTCCACAGTCTGTGCCTAGGGCTACTTGAAGAGGAAACAAACCATAGAGACAAAACTGAGAACTCCTTTATTTTGTCAAGTCTCAAAGAGCTACTACAAACCATGTTGGATTTAGAGTTCCAAATTCATCTATCTATATGGGAGAGAACAGAGGGAAACCTAAATATAAAAACTGCTACTGTAGACGAACGCTTCAACCTACAAGAACAAAATTTGGTGAGCCAAGTGCGATTTGTGTACTGATCATTACCACCAAGAATCATCAACATTGGGTGAAAAAATATTTGCTGGTATTTCGGAAACTCGTTATTTTTTAGAAGCTTGGCAACCCCTCTCAATGAAAGTGCTTTTCCACAGTCTGTGCCAAGGATCCTTGAAGAGGAAAAAAACCATAGAGAAAAAACTGAGAACTCCTTTATTTTGTCAAGTTTCAAAGAGCTACAACAAACCATGTTGGATTTAGAGTTAGAAATTCATCTATCAATATAGGAGAGAACAGAGTGAACCCTAAATATAAAAACTGCTACTGTAGACGAACGCTTCAAACTAGAAGACCAAAATTTGGTGAGCCAAGTGCGATTTGTGTACTGATCATTACCACCAAGTATCATCAAGAATGGGTGAAAAAATATTTGCTGGTATTTCCGAAAATAGTTTTTTCTTAGAAGCTTGGCAACCCCTCTCAATGAAAATGCTTTTCCACACTGTGTTCCTAGGGCTACATGAAGATGAAAGAAAGCATAGAGACAAAACTGAGAACTCCTTTATTTTGACAAGTTTCAAAGAGCTACTACAAACCATGTTTGATTTAGAGTTACAAATTCATCTATCTATATAGGAGAGAACAGAGTGAAACCTAAATATAAAAACTGCTACTGTAGACGAACGCTTCTCCCTAGAAGAACAAAATTTGGTGAGCCAAGTGGGATTTGTGTACTGATCATTACCACCAAGTATCATGAACATTGGGTGAAAAAATATTTGCTGGTATTTCGGAAAATCGTTATTTCTTAGAAGCTTGGCAACCCCTCTCAATGAAAGTGCTTTTCCACAGTCTGTGCCTAGGGCTACTTGAAGAGGAAACAAACCATAGACACAAAACTGAGAACTCCTTTATTTTGTTTAGTTTCAAAGAGCTATTACAAACCATGTTGAATATAGAGTTCCAAATTCATCTATCTATATAGGAGAGAACAGAGGGAAAACTAATAATATAAACTGCTACTGTAAACGAACGCTTCAACCTAGAAGAAAAAAATTTGGTGAGCCAAGTGGGATTTGTGTACTGATCATTACCACCAAGTATCATCAACATTGGGTGAAAAAATATTTGCTGGTATTTCGGAAACTCGTAATTTATTGGAAGCTTGGCAACCCCGTTCAATGAAAGTGCTTTTCCACAGTATCTGCTTAGGGCTACATGAAGTGGAAACAAGTCATAGAGACAAAAATGAGAACTCCTTTATTTTGTCAAGTTTCAAAGAGTTACTACAAACCATGTTGGATTTAGAGTTCCAAATTCATCGTTCTATATAGGAGAGAACATAGTGAAACCTAAATATAAAAACTGCTACTGTAGACGAACGCTTCAACCTAGAAGAACAAAATATTGTGAGCCAAGTGGGCTTTGTGTAGTGATCATTACCACCAAGTATCATCAATTTGGGTGTAAAAATATGTGCTGGTATTTCGAAAAATCGTTATTTCTTAGAAGCTTGGCAACCCCTCTCAATGAAAGTGCTTTTCCACAGTCTGTGCCTAGGGCGACTTGAAGAGGAAACAAACCATAGAGACAAAACTGAGAACTTTTTTACTTTGTCAAGTTTCAAACAGCTATTACACACCATGATGGATTTAGAGTTCCTAATTCATCTATCTATATAGGAGAAAACAGAGTGAAAAGTAAATATAAAAACTGCTACTCTAAACGAACGCTTCAACCTAGAAGAACAAAATTTGGTGATCCAAGTGGGATTTGTGTACTGATCATTACCACCAAGTATCATCAACATTGGGTGAAAAAATATTTGCTGGTATTTCACAAACTCGTAATTTATTGGAAGTTTGGCAACCCCTCTCAATGAAAGTGCTTTTCCACCGTCCCTGCTTTGGGCTACATGAAGTGGAAACAAATCATAGAGACAAAACTGAGAACTCCTTTATTTTGTCAAGTTTCAAAGAGCTATTACAAACCATGTTGGATTTAGAGTTCCAAATTCATATATCTATATAGGAGAGAACAGAGGGAAAATTAAAAATATAAACTGCTACTGTAAACGAACGCTTCATCCTAGAAGAACAAAATTTGGTGAGTCAAGTTGGATTTGTGTACCGATCATGACCACCAAGTATCATCAAGATTCGGTGAAAAAATATTTGCTGATATTTCGGAAACTCCTTATTTCTTAGAAGCGTGGCAACCCTTCTCAATGAAAGTGCTTTTCCACAGTCTGTGCATAGGACTACTTGAAGAGGAAACAAACCATAAAGAAAAATCTGAGAAATCCTTTATTTCGTCAAGTTTCAAAGAGCTACTACAAACCATGTTGGATTTAGAGTTCCAAATTCATCTATCAATATAGGAGAGAATAGAGTGAAACCTAAATATAAAAACTGCTACTGTAGACGAACGCTTCAACGTAGAAGAACAAAATTTGGTGAGCCAAGTGGGATTAGTGTACTGATCATTACCACCAAGTATCATCATGATTGGGTGAGAAAATATTTGCTGGTATTTCGGAAACTTGTAAATTCTTAGAAGCTTGGCAACCCCTCTCAATGAAAGTGCTTTTCCACAGTCTGTGCCTAGGGCGACTTGAAGAGGAAACAAACCATAGAGACAAAACTGAGAACTCCCTTACTTTGTCAAGATTCAAAGAGCTATTACACAGCATGTTGGATTTAGAGTTCCATTCATCTATCTATGTAGGAGAGAACAGAGTGAAACCTAAATATAAAAACTGATACTGTAAACCAACGCTTCAACCTAGAAGAACAAAATTTGGTGAGCCAAGTGGGATTTGTGTACTGATCATTACCACCAAGTATCCTCAAGATTGGGTGAAAAAATATTTGCTGTTATTTCGGAAAATCGTTATTTCTTAAAACTTGGCAACCCCTCTCAATGAAAATGCTTTTCCACAGTCTGTGCCTAGGGCGACTTTAAGAGGAAACAAACCATAGAGACAAAACTTAGAACTCCTTTATTTTGTCAACTTTCAAAGAGCTACTGAAAACCATGATGGATTTAGAGTTCCTAATTCATCTATCTATATAGGAGAGAACAGAGTGAAACCTAAATATAAAAACTGGTACTGTAAACGAACGCTTCAACCTAGAAGAACAAAATTTGGTGAGCCAAGTGGGATTTGTGTACTGATCATTACCACCAAGTATCATCAACATTGGGTGAAAAAATATTTGCTGGTATTCACAAACTCGTAATTTATTGGAAGCTTGGCAACCCCTCTCAATGAAAGTGCTTTTCTACCGTCTCTGCTTTGGGCTCATGAAGTGGAAACAAATCATAGAGACAAAACTGAGAACTCCTTTATTTTGTCAAGTTTCAAAGAGCTACTACAAACCATGTTGGATTTAGAGTTCCAAATTCATCTATCTATATAGGAGTGAACAGAGTGAACCTAAATATTAAAAATGCTACTGTAAACGAACGCTTCAACCTAGAAGAATAAAATTTGGTGAGCCAAGTGGGATTTGTGTACCGATCATTACCACCAAGTATCATAAAGATTGGGTGAAAAAATTTTTGCTGGTATTTCGGAAACTCGTTATTTCTTAAAAGCTTGGCAACTCCTCTCAATGAAAGGGCTTTTCCACAGTCTGTGCCTAGGGCGACTTGAAGAGGAAACAAACCATAGAGACAAAACTGAGAACTCCTTTACTTTGTCAAGTTTCAAAGAGCCATTACACACCATGTTGGATTTAGAGTTCCATTCATCTATCTATGTAGGAGAGAACAGAGTGAAACCTAAATATAAAAACTGCTACTGTAGACGAAAGCTTCAACCCAGAAGAACAAAATTTGATGAGCCAAGTGGGATTTGTGTACTGATCATTACCACCAAGTATCCTCAAGATTGGGTGAAAAAATATTTGCTGGTATTTCGGAAACTCGTTATTTCTTAAAACTTGGCAACCCCTCTCAATGAAAGTGCTTTTCCACAGTCTGTGCCTAGGGCGACTTGAAGAGGAAACAAACCATAGAGACAAAACTGAGAACTCCTTTACTTTGTCAAGTTTCAAACAGCTATTACACACCATGATGGATTTAGAGTTCCAAATTCATCTATCTATGTAGGAGAGAACAGAGAGTAACCTAAATATGAAAACTGCTAGTGTAGACGAACGCTTCACCCAGAAGAACAAAATTTGGTGAGCCAAGTGGTAATTGTGTACTGATCATTACCACCAAGAATCATCAACATTGGGTGAAAAAATATTTGCCGGTATTTCGGAAACTCGTTATTTTTTAGAAGCTTGGCAACCCCTCTTAATGAAAGTGCTTTTCCACAGTCTGTGCCAAGGATACTTGAAGAGGAAACAAACCATAGAGAAAAAACTGAGAACTCCTTTATTTTGTCAAGTTTCAAAGAGCTACTACAAACCATGTTGGATTTAGAGTTCCAAATTCATCTATCAATATAGGAGAGAACAGAGTGAAACCAAAATATAAAAACTGCTACTGTAGACGAACGCTTCAAACTAGAAGAACAAAATTTGGTGAGCCAAGGGCGATTTGTGTACTGATCATTACCACCAAGTATCATCAAGATTGGGTGAAAAAATATTTGCTGGTATTTCCGAAAATATTTTTTTCTTAGAAGCTTGGCAACCATTCTCAATGAAAATGCTTTTCCACACTCTGTGCCTAGGGCTACATGAAGATGAAAGAAAGCATAGAGACAAAACTGAGAAGTCCTTTATTTTGACAAGTTTCAAAGAGCTACGAGAAACCATGTTTGATTTACAGTTACAAATTCATCTATCTATATAGGAGAGAACAGAGTGAAACCTAAATATAAAAACTGCTACTGTAAACGAACCCTTCAACCTAGAAGAACAAAATTTGGTGACCCAAGTGGAATTTGTGTTCTCATCATTACCACCAAGTATCATCAACATTGGGTGAAAAAATATTTGCTGGTATTTCGGAAACTCGTAATTTATTGGAAGCTTGGCAACCACTTTCAATGAAAGTGCTTTTCCACAGTCTCTGCTTAGGGCTACATGAAGTGGAAACAAGTCATAGAGACAAAACTGAGACCTTTTTTATTTTGTCAAGTTTCAAAGAGCTACTACAAACCATGTTGGATTTAGAGTTCCAAATTCATATATCTATATAGGAGAGAACAGAGGGAAAACTAAAAATATAAACTACTACTGTAAACGAACGCTTCATCCTGGAAGAACAAAATTTGGTGAGTCAAGTTGGATTTGTGTACCGATCATGACCACCAAGTATCATCAAGATTCGGTGAAAAAATATTTGCTGATATTTCGGAAACTCCTTATTTCTTAGAAGCGTGGCAACCCTTCTCAATGAAAGTGCTTTTCCACAGTCTTTGCATAGGACTACTTGAAGAGGAAACAAACCATAAAGAAAAATCTGAGAAATCCTTTATTTCGTCAAGTTTCAAAGAGCTACTACAAACCATGTTGGATTTAGAGTTCCAAATTCATCTATCAATATAGGAGAGAATAGAGTGAAACCTAAATATAAAAACTGCTACTGTAGACGAATGAATCAACGTAGAAGAACAAAATTTGTTGAGCCAAGTGGGATTAGTGTACTGATCATTACCACCAAGTATCATCATGATTGGGTGAGAAAATATTTGCTGGTATTTCGGAAACTCGTAAATTCTTAGAAGCTTGGCAACCCCTCTCAATGAAAGTGCTTTTCCACAGTCTGTGCCTAGGGCTACTTGAAAAGGAAACAAACCATAGAGACAAAACTGAGAACTCCTTTACTTTGTCAAGATTCAAAGAGCTATTACACACCATGTTGGATTTAGAGTTCCATTCATCTATCTATGTAGGAGAGAATAGAGTGAAACCTAAATATAAAAACTGCTACTGGAGACGAACGAATCAACCAGAAGAACAAAATTTGGTGAGCCAAGTGGGATTTGTGTACTGATCATTACCACCAAGTATCCTCAAGATTGGGTGAAAAAATATTTGCTGTTATTTCGGAAACTCGTTATTTCTTAAAACTTGGCAACCCCTCTCAATGAAAATGCTTTTCCACAGTCTGTGCCTAGGGCGACTTGAAGAGGAAACAAACCATAGAGACAAAACTTAGAACTCCTTTATTTTGTCAACTTTCAAAGAGCTAATGAAAACCATGATGGATTTAGAGTTCCTAATTCATCTATCTATGTAGGAGAGAACAGAGTGAAACCTAAATATAAAAACTGCTACTGGAGACGAACGAATCAACCCAGAAGAACAAAATTTGGTGAGCCAAGTGGGATTTGTGTACTGATCATTACCACCAAGTATCCTCAAGATTGGGTGAAAAAATATTTGCTGTTATTTCGGAAACTCGTTATTCTTAAAACTTGGCAACCCCTCTCAATGAAAATGCTTTTCCACAGTCTGTGCCTAGGGCGACTTGAAGAGGAAACAAACCATAGAGACCAAACTTAGAACTCCTTTACTTTGTCAAGTTTCAAACAGCTATTACACACCATGATGGATTTAGAGTTCCAAATCATCTATCTATGTAGGAGAGAACAGAGAGTAACCTAAATATGAAAACTGCTAGTGTAGACGAACGCTTCAACCCAGAAGAACAAAATTTGGTGAGCCAAGTGGTATTTGTGTACTGATCATTACCACCAAGAATCATCAACATTGGGTGAAAAAATATTTGCTGGTATTTCGGAAACTCGTTATTTTTTAGAAGGTTGGCAACCCCTCTCAATGAAAGTGCTTTTCCACAGTCTGTGACAAGGATACTTGAAGATTAAACAAACCATAGAGAAAAAACTGAGAACTCCTTTATTTTTGTCAACTTTCAAAGAGCTACTGAAAACCATGATGGATTTAGAGTTCCTAATTCATCTATCTATATAGGAGAAAACAGAGTGAAACCTAAATATAAAAACTGCTACTCTAAACGAACGCTTCAACTAGAAGAACAAAATTTGGTGAGCCAAGTGGGATTTGTGTACTGATCATTACCACCAAGTATCCTCAAGATTGGCTGAAAAAATATTTGCTGTTATTTCGGAAAATCGTTATTTCTTAAACTTGGCAACCCCTCTCAATGAAAATGCTTTTCCACAGTCTGTGCCTAGGGCGACTTGAAGAGGAAACAAACCATAGAGACAAAACTTAGAACTCCTTTATTTTGTCAACTTTCAAAGAGCTACTGAAAACCATGATGGATTTAGAGTTCCTAATTCATCTATCTATACAGGAGAGAACAGAGTGAAACCTAAATATAAAAACTGCTACTGTAAACGAACGCTTCAACTAGAAGAACAAAATTTGGTGAGCCAAGTGGATTTGTGTACTGATCATTACCACCAAGTATCATCAACATTGGGTGAAAAATATTTGCTGGTATTTCACAAACTCGTAATTTATTGGAAGCTTGGCAACCCCTCTCAATGAAAGTGCTTTTCCACCGTCTCTGCTTTGGGCTACATGAAGTGGAAACAAATCATAGAGACAAAACTGAGAACTCCTTTATTTTGTCAAGTTTCAAAGAGCTACTACAAACCATGTTGGATTTAGAGTTCCAAATTCATCTATCTATATAGGAGAGAACAGAGTGAACCTAAATATTAAAAATGCTACTGTAAACGAATGCTTCAACCTAGAAAAATAAAATTGGGTGAGCCAAGTGGGATTTGTGTACCGATCATTACCACCAAGTATCATAAAGATTGGGTGAAAAAATTTTTGCTGGTATTTTGGAAACTCGTTATTTCTTAAAAGCTTGGCAACCCCTCTCAATGAAAGGGCTTTTCCACAGTCTGTGCCTAGGGCGACTTGAAGGAGGAAACAAACCATAGAGACAAAACTGAGAACTCCTTTACTTTGTCAAGTTTCAAACAGCTATTACACACCATGATGGATTTAGAGTTCCAAATTCATCTATCTATGTAGGAGAGAACAGAGAGTAACCTAAATATGAAAACTGCTAGTGTAGACAAACGCTTCAACCAGAAGAACAAAATTTGGTGAGCCAAGTGGTATTTGTGTACTGATCATTACCACCAAGAATCATCAACATTGGGTGAAAAAATATTTGCTG
>NW_027510525.1:0-33246 GCF_048772815.1 Callospermophilus lateralis | reverse complement strand
GGATTGTTTAATCTTGAAGTACCCCATGCAGAGACTGGCGAAAAACACTTTCGTTTTAAAGGGGTTGCCAAGCTTTCAAAAAACTACTAGTTTGCTGAATTCTCAGCAAACATTTTTTCACCAAAACTTGATGATACTTGGTGGTAATGATCAGTTCACTAAGCCCACTTGGCTGCCCAATTTTTACTCTTCTAGGTTCAAGCGTTCGTTTCCAGTAACACTTTGAAATTTTAGGTTTCACTCTGTTTTCTGCTATATAGATAGATGTCTTTGAAACTCTAAATCAAACACGGTATTTGCTAGCTCCTTGAAATTTGACAAAATGAAGTAGTTGTTAGTTCTATCTCTATGGTTTTTTTCCTCTTGAGGTACCCCATGCAGAGACTGGCGAAAAACACTTTCGTTTGAAAGGGGTTGCCAAGCTTCCAAAAAACTACTAGTTTGCTGAAATCTCACCAAACATTTTTTCACCAAATCTTGATGATACTTGGTGGTAATGATCAGTTCACTAATCCCACTTGCCTGCCCAACTTTCACTCTTCTAGGTTCAACCGTTCGTTTCCAGTAACAGTTTGAATTTTTAGGTTTCACTCTGTTTTCTGCTATATAGATAGATGTGTTTGAAACTCTAAATCAAACACGGTTTGTGCTAGCTCCGTGAAACTTGACAAAATGAAGTAGTTCTAAGTTCTATCTCTATGGTTTGTTTCCTCTTGAAGTACCCCATGCAGAGACTGGCGAAGAACACTTTCGTTTGAAAGGGGTTGCCAAGCTTCCAAAAAACTACTCATTTGCTGAAATCTCAGCAAACATTTTTTCACCAAATCTTGATGATACTTGGTGGTAATGATCAGTTCACTAAGCCCACTTGGCTGCTCAATTTTCACTCTTCTAGGTTCAAGCGTTCATTTCCAGTAACACTTTGAATTGTTAGGTTTCACTCTGTTTTCTGCTATAAGATAGATGTGTTTGAAACTCTAAATCAAACACGGTTTGTGCTAGCTCCTTGAAACTTGACCAAATGAAGTAGTTCTAAGTTCTATCTCTATGGTTTGTTTCCTCTTGAAGTACCCCATGCAGAGACTGGCGAAAAACACTTTCGTTTGAAAGGGGTTGAAAAGCTTCCAAAAAACTACTATTTTGCTGAAATCTCAGCAAACATTTTTTCACCAAATCTTGATGATACTTGGTGGTAATGATCAGTTCACTAAGCCCAATTGGCAGCCCAATTTTTACTCTTCTAGGTTCAAGCGTTCGTTTCCAGTAACACTTTGAAATTTTAGGTTTCACTCTGTTTTCTGCTATATAGATAGATGTCTTTGAACTCTAAATCAAACACGGTTTGTGCTAGCTCCTTGAAACTTGACAAAATGAAGTAGTTCTAAGTTCTATCTCTATGGTTTGTTTCCTCTTGAAGTACCCCATGCAGAGACTGGCGAAAAACACTTTCGTTTGAAAGGGATTGCCAAGCTTCCAAAAAACTACTAGTTTGCTGAAATCTCAGCAAACATTTTTCACCAAATCTTGATGATACTTGGTGGTAATGATCAGTTCACTAATCCCACTTGGCTGCCCAACTTTCAGTCTTCTAGGTTCAAGCGTTCGTTTCCAGTAACAGTTTGAATATTTAGTTTTCACTCTGTTTTCTGTTATATAGATAGATGTGTTTGAAACTCTAAATCAAACACTGTTTGTGCTAGCTCCTTGAAACTTGACAAAATGAAGTAGTTCTAAGTTCTATCTCTATGGTTTGTTTCCTCTTGAAGTATCCCATGCAGAGACTGGCGAAAAACACTTTCGTTTGAAAGGGGTTGCCAAGCTTCCAAAAAACTACTAGTTTGCTGAAATCTCAGCAAATATTTTTTCACCAAATCTTGATGATACTTGGTGGTAATGATCAGTTCACTATTCCCACTTGGCTGCCCAACTTTCACTCTTCTAGGTTCAAGCGTTCGTTTCCAGTAACAGTTTGAATTTTTAGGTTTCACTCTGTTTTCTGCTGTATAGATAGATGTGTTTGAAACTCTAAATCAAACACGGTTTGTGCTAGCTCCGTGAAACTTGACAAAATGAAGTAGTTCTAAGTTCTATCTCTATGGTTTGTTTCCTCTTGAAGTACCCCATGCAGAGACTGGCGAAGAACACTTTCGTTTGAAAGGGGTTGCCAAGCTTCCAAAAAACTTCTCGTTTGCAGAAATCTCAGCAAACAGTTTTTCACCAAAACTTGATGATACTTGGTGGTAATGATCAGTTCACTAAGCCCAATTGGCAGCCCAATTTTTACTCTTCTAGGTTCAAGCGTTCGTTTCCAGTAACACTTTGAAATTTTAGGTTTCACTCTGTTTTCTGCTATATAGATAGATGTCTTTGAACTCTAAATCAAACACGGTTTGTGCTAGCTCCTTGAAACTTGACAAAATGAAGTAGTTGTTAGTTCTATCTCTATGGTTTTTTTCCTCTTGAAGTACCCCATGCAGAGACTGGCGAAAAAAACTTTCGTTTGAAAGGGGTTGCCAAGCTTCCAAAAAACTACTAGTTTGCTGAAATCTCAGCAAACATTTTTTCACCAAATCTTGATGATACTTGGTGGTAATGATCAGTTCACTAATCTCACTTGGCTGCCCAAATTTTATTCTTCTAGGTTGAAGCTTTCGTTTCCAGTGACTGTTTGAATTTTTAGGTTTCACTCTGTTTTCTGCTATATAGATAGATGTGTTTGAAACTCTAAATCAAACACGGTTTGTGCTAGCTCCTTGAAACTTCACCAAATGAAGTAGTTCTAAGTTCTATCTCTATGGTTTGTTTCCTCTTGAAGTACCCATGCAGAGACTGGCGAAAAACACTTTCGTTTGAAAGGGGTTGCCAAGCTTCCAAAAAACTACTAGTTTGCTGAAATCTCAGCAAACATTTTTTCACCAAATCTTGATGATACTTGGTGGTAATGATGAGTTCACTAAGCCCACTTGGCTGCCCAATTTTCACTCTTCTAGGTTCAAGCGTTCGTTTCCAGTAATACTTTGAATTTTTAGGTTTCACTCTGTTTTCTGCTTTATAGATAGATGTGTTTGAAACTCTAAATCAAACACGGTTTGTGCTACCTCCTTGAATCTTGACCAAATGAAGTAGTTCTAAGTTCTATCTCTATGGTTTGTTTCCTCTTGAAGTACCCCATGCAGAACTGGCGAAGAACACTTTCGTTTGAAAGGGGTTGCCAAGCTTCCAAAAAACTACTCGTTTGCTGAAATCTCAGCAAACATTTTTTCACCAAATCTTGATGATACTTGGTGGTAATGATCAGTTCACTAAGCCCACTTGGCTGCCCAATTTTCACTCTTCTAGGTTCAAGCGTTCGTTCCAGTAACACTTTGAAATTTTAGGTTTCACTCTGTTTTCTGCTATATAGATAGATGTGTTTGAAACACTAAATCAAACACGGTTTGTGCTAGCTCCGTGAAACTTGACAAAATGAAGTAGTTCTAAGTTCTATCTCTTTGGTTTGTTTCCTCTTGAAGTACCCCATGCAGAGACTGGCGAAGAACACTTTCGTTTGAAAGGGGTTGCCAAGCTTCCAAAAAACTTCTCGTTTGCTGAAATCTCAGCAAACATTTTTTCACCAAGTCTTGATGATACTTGGTGGTAATGATCAGTTCACTAAGCCCACTTGGCTGCCCAATTTTCACTCTTCTAGGTTCAAGCGTTCGTTTCCAGTAACACTTTGAATTGTTAGGTTTCACTCTGTTTTCTGCTATATAGATAGATGTGTTTGAAACTCTAAATCAAACACGGTTTGTGCTAGCTCCTTGAAACTTGACAAAATGAAGTAGTTCTAAGTTCTATCTCTATGGTTTGTTTCCTCTTGAAGTACCCCATGCAGAGACTGGCGAAAAACACTTTCGTTTGAAAGGGGTTGCCAAGATTCCAAAAAACTACTAGTTTGCTGCAATCTCAGCAAACATTTTTTCACCAAATCTTGATGATACTTGGTGGTAATGATCAGTTCACTAAGCCCACTTGGCAGCCCAATTTTTACTCTTCTAGGTTCAAGCGTTCGTTTCCAGTAACACTTTGAAATTTTAGGTTTCACTCTGTTTTCTGCTATATAGATAGATGTCTTTGAAACTCTAAATCAAACACGGTTTGTGCTAGCTCCTTGAAACTTGACAAAATGAAGTAGTTGTTAGTTCTATCTCTATGGTTTTTTTCCTCTTGAAGTACCCCATACAGAGACTGGCGAAAAACACTTTCGTTTGAAAGGGGTTGCCAAGCTTCCAAAAAACTACTAGTTTGCTGAAATCTCAGCAAACATTTTTTCACCAAATCTTGATGATACTTGGTGGTAATGGTCAGTTCACTAATCACACTTGGCTGCCCAAATTTTATTCTTCTAGGTTGAAGCTTTCGTTTCCAGTAACAGTTTGAATTTTTAGGTTTCACTCTGTTTTCTCCTACATAGATAGCTGTGTTTGGAATTCTAAATCAAACACGGTTTGTGCTAGCTCCTTGAAACTTGACCAAATGAAGTAGTTCTAAGTTCTATATCTATGGTTTGTTTCCTCTTGAAGTACCCCATGCAGACACTGGCGAAAAACACTTTCGTTTGAAAGGGGTTGCCAAGCTTTCAAAAAACTACTAGTTTGCTGAAATCTCAGCAAACATTTTTTCACCAAATCTTGATGATACTTGGTGGTAATGATGAGTTCACTAAGCCCACTTGGCTGCCCAATTTTCACTCTTCTAGGTTCAAGCGTTCGTTTCCAGTAACAGTTTGAATTTTTAGGTTTCACTCTGTTTTCTGCTTTATAGATAGATGTGTTTGAAACTCTAAATCAAACACGGTTTGTGCTAGCTCCTTGAAACTTGACCAAATGAAGTAGTTCTAAGTTCTATCTCTATGGTTTGTTTCCTCTTGAAGTACCCCATGCAGAGACTGACGAAGAACACTTTCGTTTTAAAGGGGTTGCCAAGCTTTAAAAAAACTACTCGTTTGCTGAAATCTCAGCAAACATTTTTTCACCAAATCTTGATGATACTTGGTGGTAATGATCAGTTCACTAAGCCCACTTGGCTGCCCAATTTTCACTCTTCTAGGTTGAAGCATTCGTTTCCAGTAACAGTTTGAATTTTTAGGTTTCACTCTGTTTTCTTTTACATAGACAGCTGTGTTTGGAATTCTAAATCAAACACGGTTTGTGCTAGCTCCTTGAAACTTGACCAAATGAAGTAGTTCTAAGTTCTATCTCTATGGTTTGTTTCCTCTTGAAGTACCCCATGCAGAGACTGACGAAGAACACTTTCGTTTTAAAGGGGTTGCCAAGCTTCCAAAAAACTACTCGTTTGCTGAAATCTCAGCAAACATTTTTTCACCAAATCTTGATGATACTTGGTGGTAATGATCAGTTCACTAAGCCCACTTGGCTGCCCAATTTTCACTCTTCTAGGTTCAAGCGTTCGTTTCCAGTAACACTTTGAATTGTTAGGTTTCACTCTGTTTTCTGCTATATAGATAGATGTGTTTGAAATTCTAAATCAAACACGGTTTGTGCTAGCTCCTGAAACTTGACCAAATGAAGTAGTTCTAAGTTCTATCTCTATGCTTTGTTTCCTCTTGAAGTCCCCCATGCAGAGACTGGCGAAAATCACTTTCGTTTGAAAGGGGTTGCCAAGCTTCCAAAAAACTACTAGTTTGCTGAAATCTCATCAAACATTTTTTCACCAAAACTTGATGATACATGGTGGTAATGATCAGTTCACTAAGCCCACTTGGCTGCCCAATTTTTACTCTTCTAGGTTCAAGCGTTCGTTTCCAGTAACACTTTGAAATTTTAGGTTTCACTCTGTTTTCTGCTATATAGATAGATGTCTTTGAAACTCTAAATCAAAAACGGTTTGTGCTAGCTCCTTGAAACTTGACCAAATGAAGTAGTTCTAAGTTCTATCTCTATGGTTTGTATCCTCTTGAAGTACCCCATGCAGAGACTGGCGAAAAACACTTTCGTTTGAAAGGGGTTGCCAAGCTTCCAAAAAACTACTAGTTTGCTGAAATCTCAGCAAACATTTTTTCTCCAAATCTTGATGATACTTGGTGGTAATGATCAGTTCACTAATCCCACATGGCTACCCAATTTTTATTCTTCTAGGTTGAAGCATTCGTTTCCAATAACAGTTTGAATTTTTAGGTTTCACTCTGATTTCTCCTACATAGATAGCTGTGTTTGGAATTCTAAATCAAACACGGTTTGTGCTAGCTCCTTGAAACTTGACCAAATGAAGTAGTTCTAAGTTCTATCTCTATGGATTATTTCCTCTTGAAGTACCCCATGCAGAGACTGGCGAAAAACACTTTCGTTTTAAAGGGGTTGCCAAGCTTCCAAAAAACTACTAGTTTGCTGAAATCTCAGCAAACATTTTTTCACCAAAACTTGATGATACTTGGTGGTAATGATCAGTTCACTAAGCCCACTTGGCTGCCCAATTTTTACTCTTCTAGGTTCAAGCGTTCGTTTCCAGTAACACTTTGAAATTTTAGGTTTCACTCTGTTTTCTGCTATATAGATAGATGTCTTTGAAACTCTAAATCAAACACGGTTTTTGCTAGCTCCTTGAAACTTCACAAAATGAAGTAGTTGTAAGTTCTATCTCTATGGTTTTTTTCCTCTTGAAGTACCCCATGCAGAGACTGGCGAAAAACACTTTCGTTTGAAAGGGGTTGCCAAGCTTCCAAAAAACTACTAGTTTGCTGAAATCTCAGCAAACAATTTTTCACCAAATCTTGATGATACTTGGTGGTAATGATCAGTTCACTAATCCCACTTGGCTGCCCAAATTTTATTCTTCTAGGTTGAAGCTTTCGTTTCCAGTGACTGTTTGAATTTTTAGGTTTCTCTCTGTTTTCTGCTATATAGATAGATGTCTTTGAAACTCTAAATCAAACAAGGTTTGTGCTAGCTCCTTGAAACTTGACCAAATGAAGTAGTTCTAAGTTCTATCTCTGGTTTGTTTCCTCTTGAAGTACCCCATGCAGAGACTGGCGAAGAACACTTTGGTTTGAAAGGGGTTGCCAAGCTTCCAAAAAAATACTCGTTTGCTGAAATCTCAGCAAACATTTTTTCACCAAATTTTGATGATACTTGGTGGTAATGATCAGTTCACTAAGCCTACTTGGCTGCCCAATTTTCACTCTTCTAGGTTCAAGCGTTCGTTTCCAGTAACACATTGAATTTTTAGGTTTCACTCTGTTTTCTGCTATATAGATAGATGTGTTTGAAACTCTAAATCAAACACGGTTTGTGCTAGCTCCTTGAAACTTGAGCAAATGAAGTAGTTCTAAGTTCTATCTCTATGGATTGTTTCCTCTTGAAGTACCCCATGCAGAGACTGGCGAAAAACACTTTCGTTTTAAAGGGGTTGCCAAGCTTCCAAAAAACTACTAGTTTGCTGAAATCTCAGCAAACATTTTTTCACCAAAACTTGATGATACTTGGTGGTAATGATCAGTTCACTAAGCCCACTTGGCTGCCCCATTTTTACTCTTCTAGGTTCAAGCGTTCGTTTCCAGTAACACTTTGAAATTTTAGGTTTCACTCTGTTTTCTGCTATATAGATAGATGTCTTTGAAACTCTAAATCAAACACGGTTTTTGCTAGCTCCTTGAAACTTCACAAAATGAAGTAGTTGTAAGTTCTATCTCTATGGTTTTTTTCCTCTTGAAGTACCCCATGCAGAGACTGGCGAAAAACACTTTCGTTTGAAAGGGGTTGCCAAGCTTCCAAAAAACTACTAGTTTGCTGAAATCTCAGCAAACAATTTTTCACCAAATCTTGATGATACTTGGTGGTAATGATCAGTTCACTAATCCCACTTGGCTGCCCAAATTTTATTCTTCTAGGTTGAAGCTTTCGTTTCCAGTGACTGTTTGAATTTTTAGGTTTCTCTCTGTTTTCTGCTATATAGATAGATGTCTTTGAAACTCTAAATCAAACACGGTTTGTGCTAGCTCCTTGAAACTTGAGAAAATGAAGTAGTTCTAAGTTCTATCTCTATGGTTTGTTTCCTCTTGAAGTACCCCATGCAGAGACTGGCGAAAAACACTTTCGTTTGAAAGGGGTTGCCAAGATTCCAAAAAACTACTAGTTTGCTGAAATCTCAGCAAACATTTTTTCACCAAATCTTGATGATACTTGGTGGTAATGATCAGTTCACTAATCCCACTTGGCTGCCCAATTTTTATTCTTCTAGGTTGAAGCATTTGTTTCCAGTAACAGTTTGAATTTTTAGGTTTCACTCTGTTTTCTCCTACATAGATAGCTGTGTTTGGAATTCTAAATCAAACCCGGTTTGTGCTAGCTCCTTGAAACTTGACCAAATGAAGTAGTTCTAAGTTCTATCTCTATGGTTTGTTTCCTCTTGAAGTACCCCATGCAGAGAATGGCGAAAAACACTTTCGTTTGAAAGGGGTTGCCAAGCTTCCAAAAAACTACGAGTTTTCTGAAATCTCAGCAAACATTTTTTCACCAAATCTTGATGATACTTGGTGGTAATGATCAGTTCACTAAGCCCACTTGGCTGCCCAATTTTCACTCTTCTAGGTTCAAGCATTCATTTCCAGTAACACTTTGAATTTTTAGGTTTCACTCTGTTTTCTGCTATATAGATAGATGTGTTTGAAACACTAAATCAAACACGGTTTGTGCTAGCTCCTTGAAACTTGAGCAAATGAAGTAGTTCTAAGTTCTATCTCTATGGATTGTTTCCTCTTGAAGTACCCCATGCAGAGACTGGCGAAAAACACTTTCATTTTAAAGGGGTTGCCAAGCTTCCAAAAAACTACTAGTTTGCTGAAATCTCAGCAAACATTTTTTCACCAAAACTTGATGACACTTGGTGGTAATGATCAGTTCACTAAGCCCACTTGGCTGCCCAATTTTTACTCTTCTAGGTTCAAGCGTTCGTTTCCAGTAACACTTTGAAATTTTGGGTTTCACTCTGTTTTCTGCTATATAGATAGATGTCTTTGAAACTCTAAATCAAACACGGTTTGTGCTAGCTCCTTGAAACTTGACAAAATGAAGTAGTTGTTAGTTCTATCTCTATGGTTTTTTTCCTCTTGAGGTACCCCATGCAGAGACTGGCGAAAAACACTTTCGTTTGAAAGGGGTTGCCAAGCTTCCAAAAAACTACTAGTTTGCTGAAATCTCAGCAAACATTTTTTCTCCAAATCTTGATGATACTTGGTGGTAATGATCAGTTCACTAATCCCACATGGCTACCCAATTTTTATTCTTCTAGGTTGAAGCATTCGTTTCCAATAACAGTTTGAATTTTTAGGTTTCACTCTGATTTCTCCTACATAGATAGCTGTGTTTGGAATTCTAAATCAAACACGGTTTGTGCTAGCTCCTTGAAACTTGACCAAATGAAGTAGTTCTAAGTTCTATCTCTATGGATTATTTCCTCTTGAAGTACCCCATGCAGAGACTGGCGAAAAACACTTTCGTTTTAAAGGGGTTGCCAAGCTTCCAAAAAACTACTAGTTTGCTGAAATCTCAGCAAACATTTTTTCACCAAAACTTGATGATACTTGGTGGTAATGATCAGTTCACTAAGCCCACTTGGCTGCCCAATTTTTACTCTTCTAGGTTCAAGCGTTCGTTTCCAGTAACACTTTGAAATTTTAGGTTTCACTCTGTTTTCTGCTATATAGATAGATGTCTTTGAAACTCTAAATCAAACACGGTTTTTGCTAGCTCCTTGAAACTTCACAAAATGAAGTAGTTGTAAGTTCTATCTCTATGGTTTTTTTCCTCTTGAAGTACCCCATGCAGAGACTGGCGAAAAACACTTTCGTTTGAAAGGGGTTGCCAAGCTTCCAAAAAACTACTAGTTTGCTGAAATCTCAGCAAACAATTTTTCACCAAATCTTGATGATACTTGGTGGTAATGATCAGTTCACTAATCCCACTTGGCTGCCCAAATTTTATTCTTCTAGGTTGAAGCTTTCGTTTCCAGTGACTGTTTGAATTTTTAGGTTTCTCTCTGTTTTCTGCTATATAGATAGATGTCTTTGAAACTCTAAATCAAACAAGGTTTGTGCTAGCTCCTTGAAACTTGACCAAATGAAGTAGTTCTAAGTTCTATCTCTATGGTTTGTTTCCTCTTGAAGTACCCCATGCAGAGACTGGCGAAGAACACTTTGGTTTGAAAGGGGTTGCCAAGCTTCCAAAAAAATACTCGTTTGCTGAAATCTCAGCAAACATTTTTTCACCAAATTTTGATGATACTTGGTGGTAATGATCAGTTCACTAAGCCTACTTGGCTGCCCAATTTTCACTCTTCTAGGTTCAAGCGTTCGTTTCCAGTAACACATTGAATTTTTAGGTTTCACTCTGTTTTCTGCTATATAGATAGATGTGTTTGAAACTCTAAATCAAACACGGTTTGTGCTAGCTCCTTGAAACTTGAGCAAATGAAGTAGTTCTAAGTTCTATCTCTATGGATTGTTTCCTCTTGAAGTACCCCATGCAGAGACTGGCGAAAAACACTTTCGTTTTAAAGGGGTTGCCAAGCTTCCAAAAAACTACTAGTTTGCTGAAATCTCAGCAAACATTTTTTCACCAAAACTTGATGATACTTGGTGGTAATGATCAGTTCACTAAGCCCACTTGGCTGCCCCATTTTTACTCTTCTAGGTTCAAGCGTTCGTTTCCAGTAACACTTTGAAATTTTAGGTTTCACTCTGTTTTCTGCTATATAGATAGATGTCTTTGAAACTCTAAATCAAACACGGTTTTTGCTAGCTCCTTGAAACTTCACAAAATGAAGTAGTTGTAAGTTCTATCTCTATGGTTTTTTTCCTCTTGAAGTACCCCATGCAGAGACTGGCGAAAAACACTTTCGTTTGAAAGGGGTTGCCAAGCTTCCAAAAAACTACTAGTTTGCTGAAATCTCAGCAAACAATTTTTCACCAAATCTTGATGATACTTGGTGGTAATGATCAGTTCACTAATCCCACTTGGCTGCCCAAATTTTATTCTTCTAGGTTGAAGCTTTCGTTTCCAGTGACTGTTTGAATTTTTAGGTTTCTCTCTGTTTTCTGCTATATAGATAGATGTCTTTGAAACTCTAAATCAAACACGGTTTGTGCTAGCTCCTTGAAACTTGAGAAAATGAAGTAGTTCTAAGTTCTATCTCTATGGTTTGTTTCCTCTTGAAGTACCCCATGCAGAGACTGGCGAAAAACACTTTCGTTTGAAAGGGGTTGCCAAGATTCCAAAAAACTACTAGTTTGCTGAAATCTCAGCAAACATTTTTTCACCAAATCTTGATGATACTTGGTGGTAATGATCAGTTCACTAATCCCACTTGGCTGCCCAATTTTTATTCTTCTAGGTTGAAGCATTTGTTTCCAGTAACAGTTTGAATTTTTAGGTTTCACTCTGTTTTCTCCTACATAGATAGCTGTGTTTGGAATTCTAAATCAAACCCGGTTTGTGCTAGCTCCTTGAAACTTGACCAAATGAAGTAGTTCTAAGTTCTATCTCTATGGTTTGTTTCCTCTTGAAGTACCCCATGCAGAGAATGGCGAAAAACACTTTCGTTTGAAAGGGGTTGCCAAGCTTCCAAAAAACTACGAGTTTTCTGAAATCTCAGCAAACATTTTTTCACCAAATCTTGATGATACTTGGTGGTAATGATCAGTTCACTAAGCCCACTTGGCTGCCCAATTTTCACTCTTCTAGGTTCAAGCATTCATTTCCAGTAACACTTTGAATTTTTAGGTTTCACTCTGTTTTCTGCTATATAGATAGATGTGTTTGAAACACTAAATCAAACACGGTTTGTGCTAGCTCCTTGAAACTTGAGCAAATGAAGTAGTTCTAAGTTCTATCTCTATGGATTGTTTCCTCTTGAAGTACCCCATGCAGAGACTGGCGAAAAACACTTTCATTTTAAAGGGGTTGCCAAGCTTCCAAAAAACTACTAGTTTGCTGAAATCTCAGCAAACATTTTTTCACCAAAACTTGATGATACTTGGTGGTAATGATCAGTTCACTAAGCCCACTTGGCTGCCCAATTTTTACTCTTCTAGGTTCAAGCGTTCGTTTCCAGTAACACTTTGAAATTTTGGGTTTCACTCTGTTTTCTGCTATATAGATAGATGTCTTTGAAACTCTAAATCAAACACGGTTTGTGCTAGCTCCTTGAAACTTGACAAAATGAAGTAGTTGTTAGTTCTATCTCTATGGTTTTTTTCCTCTTGAGGTACCCCATGCAGAGACTGGCGAAAAACACTTTCGTTTGAAAGGGGTTGCCAAGCTTCCAAAAAACTACTAGTTTGCTGAAATCTCAGCAAACATTTTTTCTCCAAATCTTGATGATACTTGGTGGTAATGATCAGTTCACTAATCCCACATGGCTACCCAATTTTTATTCTTCTAGGTTGAAGCATTCGTTTCCAATAACAGTTTGAATTTTTAGGTTTCACTCTGATTTCTCCTACATAGATAGCTGTGTTTGGAATTCTAAATCAAACACGGTTTGTGCTAGCTCCTTGAAACTTGACCAAATGAAGTAGTTCTAAGTTCTATCTCTATGGATTATTTCCTCTTGAAGTACCCCATGCAGAGACTGGCGAAAAACACTTTCGTTTTAAAGGGGTTGCCAAGCTTCCAAAAAACTACTAGTTTGCTGAAATCTCAGCAAACATTTTTTCACCAAAACTTGATGATACTTGGTGGTAATGATCAGTTCACTAAGCCCACTTGGCTGCCCAATTTTTACTCTTCTAGGTTCAAGCGTTCGTTTCCAGTAACACTTTGAAATTTTAGGTTTCACTCTGTTTTCTGCTATATAGATAGATGTCTTTGAAACTCTAAATCAAACACGGTTTTTGCTAGCTCCTTGAAACTTCACAAAATGAAGTAGTTGTAAGTTCTATCTCTATGGTTTTTTTCCTCTTGAAGTACCCCATGCAGAGACTGGCGAAAAACACTTTCGTTTGAAAGGGGTTGCCAAGCTTCCAAAAAACTACTAGTTTGCTGAAATCTCAGCAAACAATTTTTCACCAAATCTTGATGATACTTGGTGGTAATGATCAGTTCACTAATCCCACTTGGCTGCCCAAATTTTATTCTTCTAGGTTGAAGCTTTCGTTTCCAGTGACTGTTTGAATTTTTAGGTTTCTCTCTGTTTTCTGCTATATAGATAGATGTCTTTGAAACTCTAAATCAAACAAGGTTTGTGCTAGCTCCTTGAAACTTGACCAAATGAAGTAGTTCTAAGTTCTATCTCTATGGTTTGTTTCCTCTTGAAGTACCCCATGCAGAGACTGGCGAAGAACACTTTGGTTTGAAAGGGGTTGCCAAGCTTCCAAAAAAATACTCGTTTGCTGAAATCTCAGCAAACATTTTTTCACCAAATTTTGATGATACTTGGTGGTAATGATCAGTTCACTAAGCCTACTTGGCTGCCCAATTTTCACTCTTCTAGGTTCAAGCGTTCGTTTCCAGTAACACATTGAATTTTTAGGTTTCACTCTGTTTTCTGCTATATAGATAGATGTGTTTGAAACTCTAAATCAAACACGGTTTGTGCTAGCTCCTTGAAACTTGAGCAAATGAAGTAGTTCTAAGTTCTATCTCTATGGATTGTTTCCTCTTGAAGTACCCCATGCAGAGACTGGCGAAAAACACTTTCGTTTTAAAGGGGTTGCCAAGCTTCCAAAAAACTACTAGTTTGCTGAAATCTCAGCAAACATTTTTTCACCAAAACTTGATGATACTTGGTGGTAATGATCAGTTCACTAAGCCCACTTGGCTGCCCCATTTTTACTCTTCTAGGTTCAAGCGTTCGTTTCCAGTAACACTTTGAAATTTTAGGTTTCACTCTGTTTTCTGCTATATAGATAGATGTCTTTGAAACTCTAAATCAAACACGGTTTTTGCTAGCTCCTTGAAACTTCACAAAATGAAGTAGTTGTAAGTTCTATCTCTATGGTTTTTTTCCTCTTGAAGTACCCCATGCAGAGACTGGCGAAAAACACTTTCGTTTGAAAGGGGTTGCCAAGCTTCCAAAAAACTACTAGTTTGCTGAAATCTCAGCAAACAATTTTTCACCAAATCTTGATGATACTTGGTGGTAATGATCAGTTCACTAATCCCACTTGGCTGCCCAAATTTTATTCTTCTAGGTTGAAGCTTTCGTTTCCAGTGACTGTTTGAATTTTTAGGTTTCTCTCTGTTTTCTGCTATATAGATAGATGTCTTTGAAACTCTAAATCAAACACGGTTTGTGCTAGCTCCTTGAAACTTGAGAAAATGAAGTAGTTCTAAGTTCTATCTCTATGGTTTGTTTCCTCTTGAAGTACCCCATGCAGAGACTGGCGAAAAACACTTTCGTTTGAAAGGGGTTGCCAAGATTCCAAAAAACTACTAGTTTGCTGAAATCTCAGCAAACATTTTTTCACCAAATCTTGATGATACTTGGTGGTAATGATCAGTTCACTAATCCCACTTGGCTGCCCAATTTTTATTCTTCTAGGTTGAAGCATTTGTTTCCAGTAACAGTTTGAATTTTTAGGTTTCACTCTGTTTTCTCCTACATAGATAGCTGTGTTTGGAATTCTAAATCAAACCCGGTTTGTGCTAGCTCCTTGAAACTTGACCAAATGAAGTAGTTCTAAGTTCTATCTCTATGGTTTGTTTCCTCTTGAAGTACCCCATGCAGAGAATGGCGAAAAACACTTTCGTTTGAAAGGGGTTGCCAAGCTTCCAAAAAACTACGAGTTTTCTGAAATCTCAGCAAACATTTTTTCACCAAATCTTGATGATACTTGGTGGTAATGATCAGTTCACTAAGCCCACTTGGCTGCCCAATTTTCACTCTTCTAGGTTCAAGCATTCATTTCCAGTAACACTTTGAATTTTTAGGTTTCACTCTGTTTTCTGCTATATAGATAGATGTGTTTGAAACACTAAATCAAACACGGTTTGTGCTAGCTCCTTGAAACTTGAGCAAATGAAGTAGTTCTAAGTTCTATCTCTATGGATTGTTTCCTCTTGAAGTACCCCATGCAGAGACTGGCGAAAAACACTTTCATTTTAAAGGGGTTGCCAAGCTTCCAAAAAACTACTAGTTTGCTGAAATCTCAGCAAACATTTTTTCACCAAAACTTGATGATACTTGGTGGTAATGATCAGTTCACTAAGCCCACTTGGCTGCCCAATTTTTACTCTTCTAGGTTCAAGCGTTCGTTTCCAGTAACACTTTGAAATTTTGGGTTTCACTCTGTTTTCTGCTATATAGATAGATGTCTTTGAAACTCTAAATCAAACACGGTTTGTGCTAGCTCCTTGAAACTTGACAAAATGAAGTAGTTGTTAGTTCTATCTCTATGGTTTTTTTCCTCTTGAGGTACCCCATGCAGAGACTGGCGAAAAACACTTTCGTTTGAAAGGGGTTGCCAAGCTTCCAAAAAACTACTAGTTTGCTGAAATCTCAGCAAACATTTTTTCACCAAATCTTGATGATACTTGGTGGTAATGATCACTTCACTAATCCCACTTGGCTGCCCAAATTTTATTCTTCTAGGTTGAAGCTTTCGTTTCCATTAACAGTTTGAATTTTTAGGTTTCACTCTGTTTTCTCCTACATAGATAGCTGTGTTTGGAATTCTAAATCAAACACGGTTTGTGCTAGCTCCTTGAAACTTGACCAAATGAAGTAGTTCTAAGTTCTATCTCTATGGTTTGTTTCCTCTTAAAGTAACCCATGCTGAGACTGGCGAAGAACACTTTCGTTTGAAAGGGGTTGCTAAGCTTCCAAAAAACTTCTCCTTTGCTGAAATCTCAGCAAACATTTTTTCACCAAATCTTGATGATACTTGGTGGTAATGATCAGTTCACTAAGCCCACTTGGCTGCCCAATTTTCACTCTTCTAGGTTCAAGCGTTCGTTTCCAGTAATACTTTGAATTTTTAGGTTTCACTCTGTTTTCTGTTATATAGATAGATGTGTTTGAAACTCTAAATCAAACACGGTTTGTGATAGCTCCTTGAAACTTGACAAAATGAAGTAGTTCTAAGTTCTATCTCTATGGTTTGTTTCCTCTTGAAGTACCCCATGCAGAGACTGGCGAAAAACACTTTCGTTTTAAAGGGGTTGCCAAGCTTCCAAAAAACTACTAGTTTGCTGAAATCTCAGCAAACATTTTTTCACCAAAACTTGATGATACTTGGTGGTAATGATCAGTTCACTAAGCCCACTTGGCTGCCCAATTTTTACTCTTCTAGGTTCAAGCGTTCGTTTCCAGTAACACTTTGAAATTTTAGGTTTCACTCTGTTTTCTGCTATATAGATAGATGTCTTTGAAACTCTAAATCAAACACGGTTTTTGCTAGCTCCTTGAAACTTGACAAAATGACGTAGTTGTTAGTTCTATCTCTATGGTTTTTTTCCACTTGAATTACCCCATGCAGAGACTGGCCAAAAAAACTTTCGTTTGAAAGGGGTTGCCAAGCTTCCAAAAAACTACTAGTTTGCTGAAATCTCAGCAAACATTTTTTCACCAAATCTTGATGATACTTGGTGGTAATGATCAGTTCACGAATCCCACTTGGCTGCCCAAATTTTATTCTTCGAAGTTGAAGCTTTCGTTTCCAGTGACTGTTTGAATTTTTAGGTTTCACTCTGTTTTCTGCTATATAGATAGATGTGTTTGAAACTCTAAATCAAACACGGTTTGTTCTAGCTCCTTGAAACTTGACCAAATGAAGTAGTTCTAAGTTCTATCTCTATGGTTTGTTTCCTCTTGAAGTAACCCATGCAGAGACTGGCGACAAACACTTCCGTTTGAAAGGGGTTGCCAAGCTTCCAAAAAACTACTAGTTTGCTGAAATCTCAGCAAACATTTTTTCACCAAATCTTGATGATACTTGGTGGTAATGATCAGTTCACTAATCCCACTTGGCTGCCCAAATTTTATTCTTCTAGGTTGAAGCTTTCGTTTCCAGTAACAGTTTGAATTTTTAGGTTTCACTCTGTTTTCTCCTACATAGATAGCTGTGTTTGGAATTCTAAATCAAACACGGTTTGTGCTAGCTCCTTGAAACTTGACCAAATGAAATAGTTCTAAGTTCTATCTCTATGGTTTGTTTCCTCTTGAAGTACCCCATGCAGAGACTGGCGAAAAACACTTTCGTTTGAAAGGGGTTGCCAAGCTTCCAAAAAACTACTAGTTTGCTGAAATATCAGCAAATATTTTTTCACCAAATCTTGATGATACTTGGTGGTAATGATCAGTTCACTAATCCCACTTGGCTGCCCAACTTTCATTCTTCTAGGTTCAAGCGTTCGTTTCCAGTAACAGTTTGAATTTTTAGGTTTTACTCTGTTTTCTGCTATATAGATAGACGTGTTTGAAACTCTAAATCAAACACGGTTTGTGCTAGCTCCGTGAAACTTGACAAAATGAAGTAGTTCTAAGTTCTATCTCTATGGTTTGTTTGCTCTTGAAGTACCCCATGCCGAGACTGGCGAAGAACACTTTCGTTTGAAAGGGTTTGCCAAGCTTCCAAAATCTACTCGTTTGCTGAAATCACAGCAAACATTTTTTCACCAAATCTTGATGATACTTGGTGGTAATGATCAGTTCACTAAGCCCACTTGGCTGCCCAACTTTCACTCTTCTAGGTTCAAGCGTTCGTTTCCAGTAACAGTTTGAATTTTTCGGTTTCACTCTGTTTTCTGTTATATAGATAGATGTGTTTGAAACTCTAAATCAAACACGGTTTGTGCTAGCTCCGTGAAACTTGACAAAATGAAGTAGTTCTAAGTTCTATCTCTATGGTTTGTTTCCTCTTGAAGTACCCCATGCAGAGACTGGCGAAGAACACTTTCGTTTGAAAGGGGTTGCCAAGCTTCCAAAAAACTACTAGTTTGCTGAAATGTCAGCACATTTTTTCACCAAATCTTGATGATACTTGGTGGTAATGATCAGTTCACTAAGCCCACTTGGCTGCCCAATTTTCACTCTTCTAGGTTCAAGCGTTCGTTTCCAGTAACACTTTGAATTTTTAGGTTTCACTCTGTTTTCTACTATATAGATAGATGTGTTTGAAACTCTAAATCAAACACGGTTTGTGCTAGCTCCTTGAAACTTGAGCAAATGAAGTAGTTCTAATATCTATCTCTATGGTTTGTTTCCTCTTGAAGTACCCCATGCAGAGACTGGCGAAAAACACTTTCGTTTTAAAGGGGTTGCCAAGCTTCCAAAAAACTACTAGTTTGCTGAAATCTCAGCAAACATTTTTTCACCAAAACTTGATGATACTTTTTGGTAATGATCAGTTCACTAAGCCTACTTGGCTGCCCAATTTTTACTCTTCTAGGTTCAAGCGTTCGTTTCCAGTGACTGTTTGAATTTTTAGGTTTCACTCTGTTTTCTGCTATATAGATTGATGTCTTTGAAACTCTAAATCAAACACGGTTTGTGCTAGCTCCTTGAAACTTGAGCAAATGAAGTAGTTCTAAGGTCTATCTCTATGGTTTGTTTCCTCTTGAAGTACCCCATGCAGAGACTGGCGAAAAACACTTTCATTTGAAAGGGGTTGCCAAGCTTCCAAAAAACTACTAGTTTGTTGAAATCTCAGCAAACATTTTTTCACCAAATCTTGATGATACTTGGTGGTAGTGATCAGTTCACTAATCCCACTTGGCTGCCCAATTTTTATTTTTCTACGTTGAAGCATTCGTTTCCAGCAACAGTTTGAATTTTTAGGTTTCACTCTGTTTTCTCCTACATAGATAGCTGTGTTTGGAATTCTAAATCAAACACGGTTTGTGCTAGCTCCTTGAAACTTGACCAAATGAAGTAGTTCTAAGTTCTATCTCTATGGTTTGTTTCCTCTTGAAGTACCCCATGCAGAGACTGGCGAAGAACACTTTGGTTTGAAAGGGGTTGCCAAGCTTCCAAAAAACTACTCGTTTGCTGAAATCTCAGCAAACATTTTTTCACCAAATTTTGATGATACTTGGTGGTAATGATCAGTTCACTAAGCCCACTTGGCTGCCCAATTTTCACTCTTCTAGGTTCAAGCGTTCGTTTCCAGTAACACATTGAATTTTTAGGTTTCACTCTGTTTTCTGCTATATAGATAGATGTGTTTGAAACTGTAAATCAAACACGGTTTGTGCTAGCTCCTTGAAACTTGAGCAAATGAAGTAGTTCTAAGTTCTATCTCTATGGATTGTTTCCTCTTGAAGTACCCCATGCAGAGACTGGCGAAAAACACTTTCGTTTTAAAGGGGTTGCCAAGCTTCCAAAAAACTACTAGTTTGCTGAAATCTCAGCAAACATTTTTTCACCAAAACTTGATGATACTTGGTGGTAATGATCAGTTCACTAAGCCCACTTGGCTGCCCAATTTTTACTCTTCTAGGTTCAAGCGTTCGTTTCCAGTAACACTTTGAAATTTCAGGTTTCACTCTGTTTTCTGCTATATAGATAGATGTCTTTGAAACTCTAAATCAAACACGGTTTTTGCTAGCTCCTTGAAACTTCACAAAATGAAGTAGTTGTAAGTTCTATCTCTATGGTTTTTTTCCTCTTGAAGTACCCCATGCAGAGACTGGCGAAAAACACTTTCGTTTGAAAGGGGTTGCCAAGCTTCCAAAAAACTACTAGTTTGCTGAAATCTCAGCAAACAATTTTTCACCAAATCTTGATGATACTTGGTGGTAATGATCAGTTCACTAATCCCACTTGGCTGCCCAAATTTTATTCTTCTAGGTTGAAGCTTTCGTTTCCAGTGACTGTTTGAATTTTTAGGTTTCTCTCTGTTTTCTGCTATATAGATAGATGTCTTTGAAACTCTAAATCAAACACGGTTTGTGCTAGCTCCTTGAAACTTGAGCAAATGAAGTAGTTCTAAGTTCTATCTCTATGGTTTGTTTCCTCTTGAAGTACCCCATGCAGAGACTGGCGAAAAACACTTTCGTTTGAAAGGGGTTGCCAAGCTTCCAAAAAACTACTAGTTTGCTGAAATCTCAGCAAACATTTTTTCACCAAATCTTGATGATACTTGGTGGTAATGATCAGTTCACTAAGCCCACTTGGCTGCCCAATTTTCACTCTTCTAGGTTCAAGCGTTCATTTCCAGTAACACTTTGAATTTTTAGCTTTCACTCTGTTTTCTGCTATATAGATAGATGTGTTTGAAACTCTAAATCAAACACGGTTTGTGCTAGCTCCTTGAAACTTGAGCAAATGAAGTAGTTCTAAGTTCTATCTCTATGGATTGTTTCCTCTTGAAGTACCCCATGCAGAGACTGGCGAAAAACACTTTCATTTTAAAGGGGTTGCCAAGCTTTCAAAAAACTACTAGTTTGCTGAAATCTCAGCAAACATTTTTTCACCAAAACTTGATGATACTTGGTGGTAATGATCAGTTCACTAAGCCCACTTGGCTGCCCAATTTTTACTCTTCTAGGTTCAAGCGTTCGTTTCCAGTAACACTTTGAAATTTTAGGTTTCACTCTGTTTTCTGCTATATAGATAGATGTCTTTGAAACTCTAAATCAAACACGGTTTGTGCTAGCTCCTTGAAACTTGACTGTAGTAAGCCATTGTTGTAAATTGTGGCCGCCATTAGAAGATGGCGCCGGCTTCCACTGTGGCCTGTGATAAATCAAATTCCTTTGTGGAGAGTTGGCACGCTATCTCTTGCCACCCTATAAGAAAGACCCACGCGGCGGTTTAAGATTGGTATGTGGGAGGCTTTATTAGGCTGTGCTTGGGCCCTCGGGAGGAAGGAGAAAGGAGGAAGAAGAAAGAAAGTGAGTCACTATAAGATACTTAAATCAAGGCCTGAATAAACTGCTGAAAGAAGATTCCTGAGTTGCGTCTTCCTTGCGGGCAAGGGGTCGCGACAAGTGGTGCCGAGAGACCCGGGAACCAGAACTTTCAGCAGTCAGGGGTGGTGCACCAATTAGTCCCAGGTAAGGTGGGACCCGCAGGTAAAGCGGAGATCAGTCCCAGGTTAATTGGGACCCCGGTTAAAGCGGAGATTAGTCCTAGGTAATTTAGGACCCGCTGTCAAGGCGGCAGCTCCTCTGTAAAGCCAGAGAGAGCATTAAATCTTATTGCAGCTGCACTGTGTACTTTTGCTCTTACTTTCACTCTTGTTTGTTGTGTGTCTTTTGTTGTGTCATGGGTGCCGTATCTTCAAGTCCGCTTCTCCTGGCCCTAGATAACCTGTTACGTTCCAAGGGCCTAAAAGTGAAACGTAGTACTTTACAGAGATTTTTACAAAAGACAGATATTGCTGCATCGTGGTTTCCGTTCTGGGGCAGCTTTACTCTGCCTAGCTGGGATAAGTTAGGCACAGACCTTGACTTTGCTTCTGAGCAGGGCATATTAGAGGGTGGGGTGATACCCCTTTGGAAGATGATTCGTAGTTGCCTCACAGATAGCAGATGTCAGGAAGCACTTACTAAAGGACAAGAAGTTTTAAAGCAGCTACATGAAGAAAAATCAGAAATGGCAGGCAGTGAGGTATTTCAGGAGGGTGGGAGTGTGCGGAGCGAGAAACAGGGGAGGAAACAATTATCTCCGGCAGGCAGTGACGTATTTCAGGAGGATGGCAGTGTGCGGAGCGAGAAACAGGGGAGGAGGCGATTGTCTCTGGCACGGAGTGAAATATTTCAGGAGGAGGGGAATGTGCAGAGCGAGAAACGGGGGAGGAAACGCTTGTATCCAGATCTCAGTACACTGCGCACACTCCCATGCAAAAGTGGGTCAGAAGAGGAGGAGGAGCTCAGGAGACTGTCTCGGCAGCTAGGGAGTTTAACTATGGGAGAAGGGAACAAAAATAAACAGGAGCTCAGAAAAAAAAAAAAAAAATCCGCCGGACCCACCGCCGTACGGTGGGCGTGTTTCGAGGAGAGCTTTCCATGCCCAAACAGGGGGGCTGTTAACATTTTTACTGATGGTTCCAAGTCTGGAATGGGAGCCTACGTAATTAATGACTCTCCCCCTATCCAGCATCAATTTGCTCCTGGAAATAATCCACAATGGGTAGAACTACAAATTGTTATTGAAGTTTTTAAACAGTGTTCTTTTCCTTTTAATCTTATTTCGGACTCCAGTTATGTGGTACAAGCACTAAAAGTCCTGGAGGCCGTGGGAACTATTAGTGATGCCCACAATGTGTCTGTTTACTTTACTCAGCTTCAACAGCTTATCTCTAACCGCACTGCTTCTTTTTATCCAATGCACATCAGGGCTCACACCTCTCTTCATGGTCCGTTATCCCAGGGGAATGCCTATGCGGACTTAGCCACTAGAAGTCAATTGATATGCTTGGCTTCCTCCTTAGAGAGGGCTAAGTTGTTTCACCAAAACTTCCATGTTAATGCATTAACGCTGCGCAGGCGTTTTTCCATTTCAAGAGCGGATGCTCGGCAGATAGTATTGCAATGTCCCCATTGTGTCACATTTCTTCATCCCCCTAATTATGGAGTAAACCCACGGGGATTAAAGCCATTGGTTGTTTGGCAAATGGATGTGACACATATACCTGACTTTGGTAACCTTAAGTATGTGCATGTTTCCGTTGATACGTGCTCTGGAATTATCCATGCTTCTGCTTTATCGGGAGAAAAGGCACGTAATGTCATTACTCACTGTTTAGAGGCATGGGCAGCATGGGGTGCACCTGCATCCCTTAAGACTGATAATGGACCTGCTTATACTGGCAGACAATTTACAGCTTTTTGTTCTACTATGGGAGTGCAACTTACTCATGGTTTACCTTATAATCCTCAAGGACAAGGCATTGTTGAGCGTGCTCATCGCACCTTAAAGGAAACTTTACAAAAACAAAAAGGGGGAATAGGAGCTGAACACACTCCTAAAGAACGCCTGTCCTTAGCTCTCTTTACCATTAATTTTTTGAATTTGGATATTCATGGTCGCTCTGCGGCCGATAGACATGTGTCCCCTCAGCCCTCTGTGATTGGCTATGTTAAGTGGAAGGATGTTCTTACGGGCCAATGGAATGGCCCTGACCCCGTGCTGACATGGGCACGAGGATCTGTATGTGTTTTTCCCCAGGATCGTACGGAACCGTTGTGGGTCCCTGAACGCTTGACAAGAAGAGTCTCGACATCAACTGACCAGCAACAAGAGATACCACAACAATCCTGTGATGAAGATCTTCATTCTGCTAAGTGCTCTGGCTCTGGTGCTGGTGCCGATGGCACAGGCGACACCAATGCGGTGGTGGGCAGTGGCACGGGCATGGCCAATGCCGATGCCGGTTCATGGTAATTCTAATGTCCTCCCCACTCTTTTTTCTACCTCATGTGAGATGTCTGCTCCCTGTGCCTCTCCTAGAGGGGACATGGAGAGAATTTTTAATCAATCTCAAGTTAATCTTACAGGAGTTTTTTGTTTCAGCCTTAAAAACGCTAATTGCATTAGCCTTAAGACCAAAAATTTGACTAACTGGGAGGAACCATTGCGGTCCAATCAGGTCTCAGGAAGCATTATCAGTGCTGTATTGAGCAAAGTAGTTTCGGGGAAGCAATCAGGCTCAGGGACCCCCGCAAACAGCAGCTCTGCTCTTAACATAACTACCTTGGCTATTATCTCCGAGGTACTAATCCCAGTGCCTCCTTCTTCTAGTAGTATTTATAATGCCACTCATTTCAAGGCCTCTCCTTACTGTTCCCCTAATCTTGGTTTCCCCCCAACATTTACGCCTTGTCAGGATCATTCTTGGGAGAAACATCAAGTTGCTAAAGGTTTCTCCCTTTCCCCCTCTCTTAAGAGGTATGTTTATAACTTTAACAATAGTGCCAGCTCCTCTACAGGAGTAGGTTGGTCCTGGTTTCAGTGGCTGATTTCCAATGAAAAGGGGGCTTCAGCCGATATTTCTGCATTGGCTCAGTTGCTAGGAGCCAAAAGTTGGCTGGCTAATATTTCTGGTACTGTTAGGGAAAGTGAACAAGGTAATAGACTTACATCTGTTTCATTCAACTCTCTGTTGTATAATGCCGCATTGCCTCCTGCAATGGTCTGTGTCCAATCCCCTTTCTTATTCCTTTTGGCTGAGGCCACCTCATCGGGGATGCTGGATTGTTCTCATACTACCTGTCTCTTATCTGAGTGTTGGAATGGTTCCTGGACTGTAGCAGTGTTTATGAAAATTCCAACTTTTGTCCCAATCCCGGTCACTGCGGATCCTGATAGATTCCCTATTGTTGAGCTACTTAGAATCCGCAGAGATTTTGAAATCACAGCGGCTATAGTGACAGCCGTGGCGATATCTGCTGCTGCAGCGGTTACGGCCGGAGTGGCTATGGCCAGTCAAGTACAAACTGCTGCCACCATTAATCAAGTTGTCCAACAAACTTCCACCATACTTGAATCCCAAAATACAATTAATCAACATATTTTATCAGGGATTTTAGCTGCCAACCAAAGAATAGATTTACTCCAAACTCAGGTAGAAGAATTGGCTGACTTAGTACTTTTGGGTTGTGTTGACCAACGTGCACATTTATGCATAACCTCTGTCAGATTTAATGATTCCAGGAATGCTTCCCGCATCATTGGCGAATATTTGGCTGGAAATTGGTCCATGGAAGCGGAAGACATGATCCAGTCTCAACTAACCCAGATAGCTGTCTTGAATAACACCCGTGTTGATCCCGTGACTTTGGGTCAATTCACCGATTGGATATCTTCTGCTTTTTCCTTTTTTAAAGAGTGGGTGGGGGTAGGCATTTTTGGTGCAATGTGTTGCTTTGGTATGTTTCTCTGTTTGTGGTTTCTCTGTCGCCTCAAGGCCCGCAATGCTCACGATAAGGCTATGATCATCCAAGCTCTTGCAGCTTTAGAAAGTGGCAATTCACCTCAAGTCTGGCTTGCGCAGCTTAAACAGTAAATCTTTGACATGGTCGTTGCACCCCAAGTTGTTATAACATTGCACTGGGATCAACATGTCTTTCCTCGTTATTCTCTTAGTGTTGGAAAGCCCTTGCACTCTGCCGGTCTTGCTGCCATTGCACGCAGGTGGGTTTCCACACTAATGCTTCTCTATCGCCTTAAAGTCCGTGCCTTTCTTTCAGGGTGCTGTCAACTCGTTTGTCATTGTGTACAGCCACAGAACAGCCTCAGCTGACCCCTTCGTCCACCTTCATCACGATGCAGGATGCGAGGCAAAGCACTGCACTTGAGTGATCCCTCAACGGACCTCAAGGAAAGCATGTCCTATTGCATGCGGGTTTGACGTCCACACCCCCGCCCTACGAAAAAAGGCGTCGGCTGATATGGGGTCAGGTCTGGGGAAGGCGCCTCCTTAGGACTGAACCATACATTGCAGCCACTTCTGCACAGTAGGATAGGACCTCTACTTTCGCCTGCATTGTTTTATAAATTAGAAGGGGGAACTGTAGTAAGCCATTGTTGTAAATTGTGGCCGCCATTAGAAGATGGCGCCGGCTTCCACTGTGGCCTGTGATAAATCAAATTCCTTTGTGGAGAGTTGGCACGCTATCTCTTGCCACCCTATAAGAAAGACCCACGCGGCGGTTTAAGATTGGTATGTGGGAGGCTTTATTAGGCTGTGCTTGGGCCCTCGGGAGGAAGGAAAAGGAGGAAGAAGAAAGAAAGTGAGTCACTATAAGATACTTAAATCAAGGCCTGAATAAACTGCTGAAAGAAGATTCCTGAGTTGCGTCTTCCTTGCGGGCAAGGGGTCGCGACACTTGACAAAATGAAGTAGTTGTTAGTTCTATCTCTATGGTTTTTTTCCTCTTGAGGTACCCCATGCAGAGACTGGCAAAAAACACTTTCGTTTGAAAGGGGTTGCCAAGCTTCCAAAAAACTACTAGTTTGCTGAAATCTCAGCAAACATTTTTTCACCAAATCTTGATGATACTTGGTGGTAATGATCACTTCACTAATCCCACTTGTCTGCCCAAATTTTATTCTTCTAGGTTGAAGCTTTCGTTTCCAGTGACTGTTTGAATTTTTAGGTTTCACTCTGTTTTCTCCTACATAGATAGCTGTGTTTGGAATTCTAAATCAAACACGGTTTGTGCTAGCTCCTTGAAACTTGACCAAATGAAGTAGATCTAAGTTCTATCTCTATGGTTTGTTTCCTCTTGAAGTACCCCATGTAGAGACTGGCGAAAAACACTTTCGTTTGAAAGTGGTTGCCAAGCTTCCAAAAAACTACTAGTTTGCTGAAATCTCAGCAAACATTTTTTCACCAAATCTTGATGATACTTGGTGGTAATGATCAGTTCACTAATCCCACTTGGCTGCCCAACTTTCACTCTTCTAGGTTCAAGCGTTCGTTTCCAGTAACACATTGAATTTTTAGGTTTCACTCTGTTTTCTGCTATATAGATAGATGTGTTTGAAACTCTAAATCGAACACGGTTTGTGCTAGCTCCGTGAAACTTGACAAAATGAAGTAGTTCTAAGTTCTATCTCTATGGTTTGTTTCCTCTTGAAGTACCCCATGCAGAGACTGGCGAAGAACACTTTCGTTTGAAAGGGGTTGCCAAGCTTCCAAAAAACTACTAGTTTGCTGAAATCTCAGCAAACATTTTTTCACCAAAACTTGATGATACTTGGTGGTAATGATCAGTTCACTAAGCCCACTTGGCTGCCCAATTTTTACTCTTCTAGGTTCAAGCGTTCGTTTCCAGTAACACTTTGAAATTTTAGGTTTCACTCTGTTTTCTGCTATATAGATAGATGTCTTTGAAACTCTAAATCAAACACGGTTTGTGCTAGCTCCTTGAAACTTGAAAAAATGAAGTAGTTGTAAGTTCTATCTCTATGGTTTGTTTCCTCTTGAAGTACCCCATGCAGAGACTGGCGAAAAACACTTTCGTTTGAAAGGGGTTGCCAAGCTTCCAAAAAACTAGTAGTTTGCTGAAATCTCAGCAAACATTTTTTCACCAAATCTTGATGATACTTGGTGGTAATGATCACTTCACTAATCCCACTTGGCTGCCCAAATTTTATTCTTCTAGGTTGAAGCTTTCGTTTCCAGTGACTGTTTGAATTTTTAGGTTTCACTCTGTTTTCTCCTACATAGATAGCTGTGTTTGGAATTCTAAATCAAACTCGGTTTGTGCTAGCTCCTTGAAACTTGACCAAATGAAGTAGATCTAAGTTCTATCTCTATGGTTTGTTTCCTCTTGAAGTACCCCATGTAGAGACTGGCGAAAAACACTTTCGTTTGAAAGTGGTTGCCAAGCTTCCAAAAAATTACTAGTTTGCTGAAATCTCAGCAAACATTTTTTCACCAAATCTTGATGATACTTGGTGGTAATGATCAGTTCACTAATCCCACTTGGCTGCCCAACTTTCACTCTTCTAGGTTCAAGCGTTCGTTTCCAGTAACACATTGAATTTTTAGGTTTCACTCTGTTTTCTGTTATATAGATAGATGTGTTTGAAACTCTAAATCGAACACGGTTTGTGCTAGCTCCGTGAAACTTGACAAAATGAAGTAGTTCTAAGTTCTATCTCTATGGTTTGTTTCCTCTTGAAGTACCCCATGCAGAGACTGGCGAAGAACACTTTCGTTTGAAAGGGGTTGCCAAGCTTCCAAAAAACTACTAGTTTGCTGAAATCTCAGCAAACATTTTTTCACCAAAACTTGATGATACTTGGTGGTAATGATCAGTTCACTAAGCCCACTTGGCTGCCCAAATTTTACTCTTCTAGGTTCAAGCGTTCGTTTCCAGTAACACTTTGAAATTTTAGGTTTCACTCTGTTTTCTGCTATATAGATAGATGTCTTTGAAACTCTAAATCAAACACGGTTAGTGCTAGCTCCTTGAAACTTGAAAAAATGAAGTAGTTGTAAGTTCTATCTCTATGGTTTGTTTCCTCTTGAAGTACCCCATACAGAGACTGGCGAAAAACACTTTCGTTTGAAAGGGGTTGCCAAGCTTCCAAAAAACTACTAGTTTGCTGAAATCTCAGCAAACATTTTTTCACCAAATTTGATGATACTTGGTGGTAATGATCAGTTCACTAAGCCCACTTGGCTGCCCAATTTTTATTCTTCTAGGTTGAAGCATTCGTTTCCAGTAACAGTTTGAATTTTTAGGTTTCACTCTGTTTTCTCCTACATAGAAAGCTGTGTTTGGAATTCTAAATCAAACACGGTTTGTGCTAGCTCCTTGAAACTTGACCAAATGAAGTAGTTCTAAGTTCTATCTCTATGGTTTGTTTCCTCTTGAGGTACCCCATGCAGAGACTGGCGAAAAACACTTTCGTTTGAAAGGGGTTGCCAAGCTTCCAAAAAACTACTAGTTTGCTGAAATCTCAGCAAACATTTTTTCACCAAATCTTGATGATACTTGGTGGTAATGATCAGTTCACTAAGCCCACTTGGCTGTCCAATTTTTTACTCTTCTAGGTTCAAGCGTTCGTTTCCAGTAACACTTTGAAATTTTAGGTTTCACTCTGTTTTCTGCTATATAGATAGATGTCTTTGAAACTCTAAATCAAACACGGTTTTTGCTAGCTCCTTGAAACTTCACAAAATGAAGTAGTTGTTAGTTCTATCTCTATGGTTTTTTTCCTCTTGAAGTACCCCATGCAGAGACTGGCGAAAAACACTTTCGTTTGAAAGGGGTTGCCAAGCTTCCAAAAAACTTCTAGTTTGCTGAAATCTCAGCAAACATTTTTTCACCAAATCTTGATGATACTTGGTGGTAATGATCATTTCACTAATCCCACTTGGCTGCCCAAATTTTATTCTTCTAGGTTGAAAATTTCGTTTCCAGTAACAGTTTGAATTCTTTGGTTTCACTCTGTTTTCTCCTACATAGATAGCTGTGTTTGGAATTCTAAATCAAACACGGTTTGTGCTAGCTCCTTGAAACTTGACCAAATGAAGTAGTTCTAAGTTCTATCTCTATGGTTTGTTTCCTCTTGAAGTACCCCATGCAGAGACTGGCGAAAAACACTTTCGTTTTAAAGGGGTTGCCAAGCTTCCAAAAAACTACTAGTTTGCTGAAATCTCAGCAAACATTTTTTCACCAAAACTTGATGATACTTTGTGGTAATGATCAGTTCACGAAGCCCACTTGGCAGCCCAATTTTTACTCTTCTAGGTTCAAGCGTTCGTTTCCAGTAACACATTGAAATTTTAGGTTTACTCTGTTTTCTGCTATATAGATAGATGTCTTTGAAACTCTAAATCAAACACGGTTTGTGCTAGCTCCTTGAAACTTGACAAAATGAAGTAGTTGTTAGTTCTATCTCTATGGTTTTTTTCCTCTTGTGGTACCCCATGCAGAGACTGGCGAAAAACACTTTCGTTTGAAAGGGGTTGCCAAGCTTCCAAAAAACTAGTAGTTTGCTGAAATCTCAGCAAACATTTTTTCACCAAATCTTGATGATGCTTGGTGGTAATGATCACTTCACTAATCCCACTTGGCTGCCCAAATTTTATTCTTCTAGGTTGAAGCTTTCGTTTCCAGTGACTGTTTGGATTTTTAGGTTTCACTCTGTTTTCTCCTACATTGATAGCTGTGTTTGGAATTCTAAATCAAACACGGTTTGTGCTAGCTCCTTGAAACTTGACAAAATCAAGTAGTTCTAAGTTCTATCTCTATGGTTTGTTTCCTCTTGAAGTACCCCATGCAGAGACTGGCGAAAAACACTTTCGTTTGAAAGGGGTTGCCAAGCTTCCAAAAAACGACTCGTTTGCTGAAATCTCAGCAAACATTTTTTCACCAAATCTTGATGATACTTGGTGGTAATGATCAGTTCACTAATCGCACTTGGCTGCCCAACTTTCACTCTTCTAGGTTCAAGCGTTCGTTTCCAGTAACAGTTTGAATTTTTAGGTTTCACTCTGTTTTCTGTTATATAGATAGATGTGTTTGAAACTCTAAATCAAACACGGTTTGTGCTAGCTCCGTGAAACTTGACAAAGTGAAGTAGTTCTAAGTTCTATCTCTATGGTTTGTTTCCTCTTGAAGTACCCCATGCAGAGACTGGCGAAGAACACTTTCGTTTGAAAGGGGTTGCCAAGCTTCCAGAAAACTACTAGTTTGCTGAAATCTCAGCAAACATTTTTTCACCAAAACTTGATGATACTTGGTGGTAATGATGAGTTCACAAAGCCCACTTGGCTGCCCAATTTTTACTCTTCTAGGTTCAAGCGTTCGTTTCCAGTAACAATTTGAAATTTAAGGTTTCACTCTGTTTTCTGCTATATAGATAGATGTCTTTGAAACTCTAAATCAAACACGGTTTGTGCTAGCTCGTTGAAACTTGACAAAATGAAGTAGTTGTAAGTTCTATCTCTATGGTTTTTTTCCTCTTGAAGTACCCCATGCAGAGACTGGCGAAAAACACTTTCGTTTGAAAGGGGTTGCCAAGATTCCAAAAAACTACTAGTTTGCTGAAATCTCAGCAAACATTTTTTCACCAAATCTTGATGATACTTGGTGGTAATGATCAGTTCACTAATCCCACTTGGCTGCCCAATTTTTATTCTTCTAGGTTGAAGCATTCGTTTCCAGTAACAGTTTGAATTTTTAGGTTTCACTCTGTTTTCTCCTACATAGATAGCTGTGTTTGGAATTCTAAATCAAACACGGTTTGTGCTAGCTCCTTGAAACTTGACCAAATGAAGTAGTTCTATGTTCTATCTCTATGGTTTGTTTCCTCTTGAAGTACCCCATGCAGAGTCTGGCGAAAAACACTTTCGTTTGAAAGGGGTTGCCAAGCTTCCAAAAAACTACTAGTTTGCTGAAATCTCAGCAAACATTTTTTCACCAAATCTTGATGATACTTCGTGGTAATGATCAGTTCACTAATCCCACTTGGCTGCCCAATTTTTATTCTTCTAGGTTGAAGCATTCGTTTCCAGTAACAGTTTGAATTTTTAGGTTTCACTCTGTTTTCTCCTACATAGATAGCTGTGTTTGGAATTCTAAATCAAACACGGTTTGTGCTAGCTCCTTGAAACGTGACCAAATGAAGTAGTTCTAAGTTCTATCTCTATGGTTTGTTTCCTCTTGAAGTACCCCATGCAGAGACTGGCGAAAAACACTTTCGTTTGAAAGGGGTTGCCAAGCTACCAAAAAACTACTAGTTTGCTGAAATCTCAGCAAATATTTTTTCACCAAATCTTGATGATACTTGGTGGTAATGATGAGTTCACTAAGCCCACTTGGCTGCCCAATTTTCACTCTTTAGGTTCAAGCGTTCGTTTCAAGTAACACTTTGAATTTTTAGGTTTCACTCTGTTTTCTGCTATATAGATAGATGTGTTTGAAACTCTAAATCAAACACGGTTTCTGCTAGCTCCGTGAAACTTGACAAAATGAAGTAGTTCTAAGTTCTATCTCTATGGTTTGTTTCCTCTTGAAGTACCCCATGCAGAGACTGGCGAAGAACACTTTCGTTTGAAAGGGGTTGCCAAGCTTCCAAAAAACAACTCGTTTGCTGAAATCTCAGCAAACATTTTTTCACCAAATCTTGATGATACTTGGTGGTAATGATCAGTTCACTAAGCCCACTTGGCTGCCCAATTTTCACTCTTCTAGGTTCAAGCGTTCGTTTCCAGTAACACTTTGAAATTTTAGGTTTCACTCTGTTTTCTGCTATATAGATAGATGTGTTTGAAACTCTAAATCAAACACGGTTTGTGCTAGCTCCGTGAAACTTGACCAAATGAAGTAGTTGTAAGTTCTATCTCTATGGTTTGTTTCCTTTTGAAGTACCCCATGCAGAGACTGGTGAAGAACACTTTCGTTTGAAAGGGGTTGCCAAGCTTCCAAAAAACTTCTCGTTTGCTGAAATCTCAGCAAACATTTTTTCACCAAATCTTGATGATACTTGGTGGTAATGATCAGTTCACTAAGCCCACTTGGCTGCCCAATTTTCACTATTCTAGGTTCAGCGTTCGTTTCCAGTAACACTTTGAATTTTAAGTTTCACTCTGTTTTCTGTTATATAGATAGATGTGTTTGAAACTCTAAATCAAACACGGTTTGTGCTAGCTCCTTGAAACTTGACAAAATGAAGTAGTTCTAAGTTCTATCTCTATGGTTTGTTTCCTCTTGAAGTACCCCATGCAGAGACTGGCGAAAAACACTTTCGTTTGAAAGGGGTTGCCAAGCTTCCAAAAAACTACTAGTTTGCTGAAATCTCAGCAAACATTTTTTCACCAAATCTTGATGATACTTGGTGGTAATGATCAGTTCACTAATCCCACTTGGCTGCCCAACTTTCACTCTTCTAGGTTCAAGCGTTCGTTTCCAGTAACAGTTTGAATTTTTAGGTTTCACTCTGTTTTCTGCTATATAGATAGATGTGTTTGAAACTCTAAATCAAACACGGTTTGTGCTAGCTCCGTGAAACTTGACCAAATGAAGTAGTTCTAAGATCTATCTCTATGGTTTGTTTCCTCTTGAAGTACCCCATGCAGAGACTGGCGAAGAACACTTTCGTTTGAAAGGGGTTGCCAAGCTTCCAAAAAACTACTCGTTTGCTGAAATCTCAGCAAACATTTTTTCACCAAATCTTGATGATACTTGGTGGTAATGATCAGTTCACTAAGCCCACTTGGCTGCCCAATTTTCACTCTTCTAGGTTCAAGCGTTCGTTTCCAGTAACACTTTGAATTTTTAGTTTTCACTCTGTTTTCTGCTTTATAGATAGATGTGTTTGAAACTCTAAATCAAACACGGTTTGTGCTAGCTCCTTGAAACTTGACCAAATGAAGTAGTTCTAAGTTCTATCTCTATGGTTTGTTTCCTCTTGAAGTACCCCATGCAGAGACTGGCCAAGAACACTTTCGTTTGAAAGGGGTTGCCAAGCTTCCAAAAAACTACTCGTTTGCTGAAATCTCAGCAAACATTTTTTCACCAAATCTTGATGATACTTGGTGGTAATGATCAGTTCACTAAGCCCACTTGGCTGCCCAATTTTCACTCTTCTAGGTTCAAGCGTTCGTTTCCAGTAACACTTTGAAATTTTAGGTTTCACTCTGTTTTCTGCTATATAGATAGATGTGTTTGAAACTCTAAATCAAACACGGTTTGTGCTAGCTCCTTGAAACTTGACAAAATGAAGTAGTTCTAAGTTCTGTCTCTATGGTTTGTTTCCTCTTGAAGTACCCCATGCAGAGACTGGCGAAGAACACTTTCGTTTGAAAGGTGTTGCCAAGCTTCCAAAAAACTTCTCGTTTGCTGA